>NC_073693.1:223755377-224002258 GCF_029784155.1 Uranotaenia lowii | reverse complement strand
TCTAGGGATTGCAAATTTAAACCCACAACCATCGCATATTTTGGTATGCAAATTTGAGCAAATATCGTGAAAACGACCATCAATCGGGAAAAACTAATATTTGTTCTATCAATATCGTATTAAATCCACAATTGTTTCCGTTTCATCCATTTTGGTTTGAACAAGACACTGGTTTTGTTTGACTGAAAATCCTTTTAAAAATCATTAATCAAACAATATTCCAAACGATTGTTTTTTTATACATGTGTATTGTATATTCAGTATTGTGGCAAAAAATTACTGATGTACATTTGAAACTTTTCTGTTCCGGTGATGAAGATGTTTGTCAAACGTTAATTATTTTTTTCAAATCAATTGATTCTCATTAATTCTATTTTCATCTTGAATGTATGATTAAATTCAGTAAAAATTAAAAGAAAAAAAAGCATAGTGATTTATCTATGCGCACATCTTCTAAATGGCAAGGCAGTGGTTGGTAGAAAAATTTTCAATTTTGATGATCAATTTTCCAATAGGCGCTGCAGAAGCGTTGCACTTCTACTAGCAGTCTAACTTTCTTTTTTTCTTTTAACATTTTAACTATAATTTTATATTACCCCTCCAAAACCCAATAATAAATAAATAATAACTTTTCAAAAAATATGTTATATTTCCCGTATTTTCATGTTGAGGTTTTCTTTTGACTTGCTTGTCAAACAGTTGCTATATTAGTAAAGTTTGTTTGACCAAAGTATTTTTAATTATTCTTCGCAAAAAAATTTAAAATAATTATTGGCTTGGATTTAATTCCAATTTTAGTAAACCTAGTTTAGAAGCGTGTTGTAGAGGGCCAATATGATTTTATTTTTGTTTTTTTTTTTCATAAAGTACCAAATTTAAACGGACATGTATTTCATAGAGAGGCGTCAAAAAATTTCGCAATTATTTTTCCGTTTTCTGAGATACATGATTTAAAAAGCAAAAGTATAAACTTTGATATAGGTATAGGTAATAAATTTATATTTTTTCTTGTGATTAAGGGATATAAGGGCATAACGGCCACCTTAAGGAAGACGCTTATTTAACCATAGAAAACAGCTATTATATGACTTGCATCATTGTTTCGTGTTCAGACACTAACAAAGTAAATTTTCTTACAGGATAATACTTGAAAAAGTAGATAGAAACGCTTAAAAATACATTTTAAAAACTTTTTCCGAAAACGGAAAATCAGTCACTGTAGGGACATAATGAGAACCCCCACTGGGGCAGTATAAGCAACATTAATAGGGGCGCGATGAGCGTTTTTTGCCGTGGAATCTAGCAGCAAATTTCACTCGATGAAGTCAACTGAATAATAGAGCTACAGCTTGACTTGATTCGTCTGACGATTTGGCCTATCGGTTAGAGATCGGAGAGGAAATCAGTAGGCTCGAGTTCGATACCTGTTCGAAGTGGTTTTCATTTACCATTCATGATCGATGTATTTTACACTAAACGGTGAGGCGTGGATCCATCAAACAAATCAATACTTAATTAATGTATGACTTTTTGTAGAATACCAGAAATTCACATACACTCATACATTATGTTTTTGGTGCTTTGCATCTCCCGCCAAGAAGCTACTAGTACAATGCAACGATCAAAATAATCGATCATGAACGGTAATTGAAAAAATTCTTCTCGAACAGAAATCGAATCCGAGCCACTGATTATCTCTTCGACATCTAACCAAATCGTCAGATGTAAACTGTTGAAGCTGTAGCTCTATCATTCAGTTGACTACATCGATTGAATTCGCTATTAGATGCTACGGCAGAAAACGTTCATCGTGCCCCAATTAATGGTGCTTTGTTCGCCCCGAGTCAACAAATTAAAGTAAAAACGCGTTTTCAAATTGATTTAAGTGAAAAAAAAGATGGTGAAAATTGAAGAACATGTGTATATCAAGTTGCAGTGCGTAAATTTTAGATCAAGATGACTGGTGCTTGAAATTATAATATTTTCGTCACTGGAGAACCTAGATGTTTTTGTTTAAATATTTTGTAAAGATGATAAGAAGATTTCTTTCTTGATGAAAAATTAATACTACAGGAATTATGAAACTATTCCTCATGAAAATTTATTTATGAAAATGCGTACTTTTGTAGAAAAGAGAAGTGCTTACCATGCCCCGGGTGCTCGTTATGCCCTTATCTCCCCTATACTGAAAAACCAAAAATTGAACGATTTGAGAAACAATGTGTTCATCATGTTCCAGTGCGTACATTATATATTAAGATGATTTTACGATCATAAAAGCTTATTTTCCAGTGGCCAAAAATTATAATGTTTTCGTGACTTGAGAACCGAGTTGGTTTTTCTTAAATATTTCTGTAAAAATGATAAGAAGATTTCTTTTTTGCTGAAAAATTAATACTATAGGAAGTACGGAAGTAATCCTCATGAAAATTTTATTTAAGAAACTACGTACTTTTGTAGAAAAGAGGAGTGCTTATTATGCCCCGGATGCTCTTTATGCCCTTAGCTCCCCTACCTCTTAATAAATTTAAATTCTAAATTTTTTGATACACTCTTAATTGCAAGTCCCGATTTTGGTAGAAAGCACATTAAAGACAATTGAACTGACGAGATATTTTTTATTTAGAAAGTGGATTTAAATTTAAAAAAAAACCACACAAGTTGTTTAAAAATGTCCACAGCCCAAAGCCCTAGCTCACATTTCCCTCTAACTATTCGATTTCTTTCCACCTTCCATTTTTATTTATTTATTTTATTTTTATAAGACTCTCACCACGGTGACGTCACGAAATTTGTTGGGCACTTTTTAGTGAATCGTGTAAACATTGTATACTATACAAGTTAATGTTAATAGGGTAAAAAACTAAATGATAGTTACATGTTGATATCAACAGTTTATTTCTCGATAAAATAACGGGTGTTAAATAAAAAATGAGAATTTTTTCAATCACATATAAAAAGATGGTTATTTTTTTTTTCATCGATTTCAGTATTTTTTATTAATAAAATAATGTATTTTCTTCAAAAATATGTCAGTGAATGTTTGAGTAAGGGCTGTGGTCTGATGTTCGACGCAACTTTGTCGCGATGCTCTCACAAGAACGTTGTACGGCACTTACGTCCCTTTTCCGGATACAATTCCGGATTCTTGTAGTCAGTTGCTTCGTGTCCTTGGCCCTCCAATTGTTTTTATACACTACACACTACCAAAAAAATCTGTAAAATCACATCATATATGATGTAAAGAAAAAGAAGCATCACATATGATGGAATATTCCGTGTGAGTTAAATATTACACGACTGTAAATTTGGCGAACGTGTAATATAAAAATGATGTAAACTTCAGCAGACGTGTAAAATTTCAAAGACGTGTAAAATTTAAGTCGCTCTGAAAATTCCGCCAAATGGAATGCTTCTTTTTAATTACATCATGAATGATGTAATTTTACAAATTTCTTTCGTTTTGCGCATTATTAAAAACAAGTTTAAATTTACCGTAAAATTTATTAAAATTGGTTTATTATAATTTTGTACCGAATATCGATCCACTAAGACACTCATGGCAAAAATTATCAACCAACAAATTTTTTTGCAAAAATAATGACATAAAAAACTGCATGACTATGAAGAACACTAACTTTTACTCGTAAGTCACCGGGTCCTTGCTGATCCGGATTCCTTGACCGTAGCCTTCAACGTACATCTGCTACTGAGACGAATCTTACACTGGTCATCTGTCCTTGTTGCGGTTGCTGTGGTTCGAGTTGTCTCTGCAAAGACAAAAAAATCATATGATTTTGCTTTACCATTATGTATTTTATAACTTACCGGTCGTTGGATTGGATAGTTTCTGGCACCATGCCATACCAGGACGCATCTACACTGGCTGCGGGATTGAGCTGGCAACCACTGCGTTTTTGTTTTCCAATTCCGTCGTCCAGATCGATCGCATTCGCATCTGACGTGGATGTGTTTATCATGAACCATCGTAAGAAAGGTAGTATCACGACCACTCATCGATTACAATTCACTACGAGTCCGGATTTTAGATGGGCTTAAATGTGTTGTAAATTTACATTTAATAAATGTTCTAAAAATATATTCTCAACAATTACCGCTGTTTGGGCCGCATCACGAAACGCCTGTTTTGCCTTTCTATCGGGGCGGCAAATTGTTCTCGATTTGCGCCGCGCGTTCGGTTTCTTGTTGTTCTTACGCTATGCTGCCTTGGATTCGTTATGCCTTTTAGCCTTCTTTTGACCATCTCCAGTGTCCAGTGTCGCAATCGTCGTACTAATTTAGAAAAAGGAAAAAAGAAATTCACAAATTACAACATACTACAAAAATTTAACAAAAATCGTTCCTTACTCACCTTTTTGGTTATTGCTGCTTTCCGTTCGTCTTGTTTACTCTTTTTCTTCCCGACTCCAGACGGAAAACATTCCGAAATACGGGCAAAATAAAAATACTGTTCCGTCAGGATTTTTCGATGTTTCTTCGCACCATTTCCGGACGACAATTTTCGAGGAACAAACCTTATTTCACGGGCTCACTGAGCAACGATTATTTGTAACATCTTCCGTACTATTGGTGTGGGCTTTTCGGATGCTCGTCAGAAGGACCGATTTTGTCAAAGTGCATCCCTATGTCCAAACCTTCGACGAAAGTCACTGTCTTAATACACAATTTTCACTTAAATTATTCTGGCTTGGAGCAAAGCTAGACTGTAACCGACCCGAACTTTTTTACGCTAGCGAACGAAAAAAAAGGAAACCTTGGAAACAAGCAAATTCCGCACCATCAAAACAACACGATAAAATTACTGAACGAAACCGGATTGTCAAAAGATCCGCAGTTTCCGTCTTTGTCACTCTGCACACAAATTTGAGGGAACGGGTGTTTTTTTTCTTTTAAAATCATATCAATTGAACTCCGATGAACATTATTAAAACGGTCGTTTTGCTTATTGAAACCATCGAATTTTCTTACTTTGAGAGCGCTTAGAAATTTTATTTCCAGTGATGTTTAGACTTCAACATTTGTTTGTTAAGAATTAAGAAAGAAAAAGAAGGATCATATATGATGAAATTTTCAGAGCGAATTAATCATTACACGTCTGTAAACTTCAACTGCCATGTAAAATTTGAAAGACATGTAAAATATTTAAGACGTGTAATATTCAATTCGCACTGAAAATTCCGTCATATGTGATGCTTCTTTTTATTTACATCATATGTGATGGAAATTCACATCAAATAATTACGTTCCGTGTCAAGTAATATTCATGTCATTAGAATTCAATGCTTTTAAGGATTCAACTTTTTTCAATCTGTAAATTCACATTGAATAATCGTGTTCAACGTCATGTAATATTAAAGGTTTCCAATTTCAGTGTTGTTAAGGATTCAGATTTTTTTTCTGTGTAGGGCACTTAGTGAGCCAGAGAAATCCTCTATTGGGCGGCACTGGGGCAAGTTTGTTGGGTTACGATATGCGTTTTAGACAGCGGAAAATAGCTTTCGTCATCCAGAACTAATGACGTCCCGCGGTATTTTTTGGTCATCCACAGACACTGTGATTTAACCCTCTCAATCTACTCCGGCGACCTCGTCTTCTTCCTGCAGACGATTCCTTCCATCTTGAGGGTACGATGGAACAATACGTGGGAGCAGCCATATTTCCGACCGTCGTCACGCAAGCTGGTTGCGTCCTAGTTGTCAAACAGCTTCTTTAACAATGTCTTCCTCTGCTTCGTCATTATCGTCACCGGACGACCACTTCCGACCTTCCGCTCTACGTTCAGGGAACCCAGGATACCGTACTGACAGGTACATTTTCTTCCTTAAAATGTGCCACCGTGAACTTTTTTCCTTACAGGAAATGCGTTTCGTAGAACCGTACAATGCGTTCGCGGAGTACGTGCTGTTTCGACGCCATCTTTGCTTTGACTAAATTCAAACTAGCAAAACCAAACACGCCTACTGTTTCTAGGGAGCCCAAAGAGCAATTTTCTTGGAGAAAGAAAATTTTACGCTCTTTATTTGAGTTACTGAAAGGTATTGAAAAAATTCTCATTTTTTATTTAACACCCGTTAGTAATTGCCCGAATAGAATTGTACAATGAAAAAACCATGAATTTCATATTCACAAACCATAAATTTTATGGTTTACACAATGCTTATTATCTTCCACGATACCGTGAATGCACATTGGATTTCATAGTTTCCGACCATACATTTCACTGTTTCGGCGAAAATAACCATGAAAAAGGGGTATTGTTATGCAGCGTGACCATGAAAAAAATGGCGATTTCCCATACATCCGGAAGCTCAAAAATATGAAGTTCATGGTGATAACAGCTTCCACTTTTTCATAGTAAAACCATGAAAATCCATTTAATTACATTGTTCTATCAAAGATGGAAATCAAGGTCTTTCTATGGTATAAAACTATTGTTTTAACCGTAAAATTTCATGGTTTTACTATGAATAATTTATTGTTTAGAATATTTTGCAAAAGTTATTACTTATTTCAAGGAATTTTATTCATGATTAGTTGTGCTTTGGAATAATTTTGATTTACGTTTATTAAAAAGCACGACCAAACAGGAATATTATTCCTTGAAATAAGAATAACTTAAGCAAACTGATAAATTTGAAAACGAAATTCGAAATAATTTTATTATATATTATAATTGTTTAACTCTCTGGTATGGTATAACTTAGATATGGTGCCTAACTTTTCTTGCAGCAGTTGAAAAAAACAAGACTTCTTCAAATTGTGCCATCCGGAACCATGGGTAGCAATAGCAACGAAAGCCGGTCTCCAGATGAAAATTCTTACCAGAATTGCAAGGTTTCCCTTGTTTACCAGAGTTGTGTTTATTTTCCGTTGCTGTTCACGAGTTATGTTGACCAATCCATCCATGTTTCTAACCAGTCGCAAGCCGTCCGTTCGAAGATATTCTAAAGATCTCGATACAAATCTGCCGTTCGGTTTCTAACTGCTCTATGATTCAGGCCATTGGTTCGAGCAACCACCAGTGTGTCAGTCAGTTCATCGTTTCAGATCCGTACTTGGTTGAGGGGAACTGCAAGAGAACGACAGATGTAGACTATGTATTGTGAGTTTCAATTATTTTTTTAAGAGATAATTTTGTCGCAATCCAAGCGACAAAACTTTTGAAATGTTTTGTGAAAAATATACATGTATTCGATGCAAGAGGCATTGAAAAACATCCTAATCTTTTCTAACTAGAAATTTACCTTTTGGTAGAGTAACATCAAATACGATCGGATGGTTGTTCGGTAAATAGTTGATCTCACAAGTAGGAGCGTTAATAAAAATAATCTTACCATCGGAATTTATCCTGCAGCCTTCATGAACATGTCCAAATACGTGATACCGTGATTTGACTCGTTGCTGATCTGTTGTTAGCAACTCAACACACCCGGCGCGTACTTCCGAAGATCACCATGACCAACGAGAGGCGTATGTGTTAACAAGATATCAACCTTTTCTAAAGTGTTCTCCCACTTTTCCAGGCAATCATTTTTGCCGCGCTTCACATTGAAGGCCCACTTGCAAAACTCCGCTTGCCAAGTTTAAGACTACACAACTCAATGCAATTATTCTGCAGGTAGGTGCAGTTGCTCAAGTGCTGTTGAATATTTCCCGTTTTCAAGACCTCCGTTAGGCTCTCCTGAAATAAATAAAAATTAGGAATGAAACATCCATATTCAATCATTTATTGAGATTGAAGGAAAGGTATGAATAAGACTTTACAAACCTTCGAATTACCAAGTGTTGGTATTTCGTCAAGAATGATAGAACCAGTTTTTCTTGCAGCATCCTCCGGTAGCATTTTCAAAGGGTACATGAAGGTGTGATCGAAGCTTAAAAGTTCATGATTTTTCGCTGTGACCATTTTGTGTTTATGCGGAAGTTTTTCTAAAAATAAATTTGGTTAGAAACATCATTTGGGTTCGAAATGCTACTTTTTTACCCAGCTTATTGTTGAAATCGAAGACCGCAACTTTCCGCACAGAGATATCTCCATCCGGAATGTCAAACTGGTTGGTTAGCGAGTGTGTATCCGACATCAAACAACCCGGATCTTGTTGGCGGGGACATTCCTAGTCGGAGGCTTTGCATCGATTCTGATGACATGCTGGGATTTAGAAAGTTCCTTCCAAGCGGGAGTTGGATCTTCCGTGAGAGGATGGATATCTACTTTAACGTTAATCCTTCCGGTTTGATACACGATAGCACTGGCCAGGGTTGGTAAATTTCGCCCGTCACGCTTGACCCGACTAGTTTTTTTTTTCATCAAACGACCGGCACCTTACTCAATTGACGGAGCCTCACTACTCGCATGACGGATAAAGCACGACAACAATCACAATTTCTCCGTTATGCGACTGGCGAAGCTCCTACACATCCTCGTTCGGCTGCTGCCGGCAGGTAAAACTAATTGAACGACTTGCTGGCAGAGAGCAACAATAGCAATAAAAAACTGAAAACGGGCTTGCTGGCAGGAGCAACAATAATAATAAATGCGTTTCTTTTTCGTCTTCGGTCGTCTTCGGCTTGCTGGCAGGAGTAACAATAATAATAAATGCGTTTCTTTTTCGTCATCGGTCGTTGAAATGCGATTGCTTGACTAGGTTATTATTTTAGCTTCAAATGACTGGGGAATGAATGACTGGCAAACGAAGTGACTGGTCGTTAAGGAACAGTCAAATGAGTTTGAAGGACCATTTTACCGTTGATCGTTGAATTATGCCAACCCTGGCACTGGCACTGAATTAATCAAGTTTTTGTTACTTTAAAAAATGGCGCGGGCACGGAATCAAAATAAATCTCTACACGAAAAATTGTAAATACGCAAACAATGCAAAATTTTGACAATGTTCATTTTGGTTTGGATTTTAATTTCACCATGAAATACACAGTAACAATAATAATCACAAGAAAATTATTGTGGTACCGTACTTCTGTCATTTTCGGCAACTATGAAATATTTTGAATTTAAGATATACTTCACGGTGACTTTGAAAATTATGGTGATTTCATAATTAAATGTGGTTAAAAGATATTAAGAAACTACGATGAAATTGATTGTTAAATTGAAAATCATTGTTCAGTTATCTTAATACCATGGTCTTTGCTATTCGGGTGATATATGTCAGTGATTGAAATCGTGACGTCACAACGCACCCTTTTAAAAAATTTGGTTTCCGATTTGTACGTTCTCAATAAACAATATAACGAAAAAAGTTATGATCAAAAAGGATGTGTAAAAAATTACTTTTAGAACAGTTTAGTTTTTTTGTATATAATGAAAAATAAGAAATACCGAAATGATGGAATAGGTCCTAAGTTCTTACTAGGATTGTTCAATTTTCAGGAAATGATCTATTCAGATGGACGGTTACAGGATCGATCCACCTGAAATTTCGAACATTGAGAATCGATCTCTGATAGATCGATCTTATCCTTTGTGTAATCTTTGGGAACTTTGTGTAATTAAAAGAACAAAAAAAAACACGAAGTTTCAAAGATGCATTAACCTTCTATCTTTGGTAGAAATGAATGCTTATAAACGACTTACTTTTGATACTCAATATATTGAAATCTGCGAGCAAAAAAAATCTGAATTGAAAAGATCAATCTTCCATAGATCGATTCAAGATCAACCTTTTTTAGGTCTATCAATTCTACTTTGAATTTCATAATTCACTTAAATACCAAAAATTAAATAATAGAAAAATAAATAACAGTTAAAAGATCATTCGAACAAATGAAAAATTAGCTTAGATCAAACGAGTATAAAACTGATAAAAGATACATCGGGGAACGTTAAACTTTTCTGGATAAGATATTTAATTTGGAACATTTTTGAAGAAGGATAAAAGCTTCATTTGAACAATTGAAAAAAAAAATGTTTTTTTGATTTTAAAGATTTTTAGTTATTGATCAACTATGTAGATGACAACAAAACATTTGTTTTCAAAAATATGTTGGATATATTTTGGTTTATAATTTCTTCGAAATTTGATCAAATTCATGATTCAAATTTTTCCCAAACCAGTCAGTTTCAGCTCTAAAACCTTTTTGAAAAAAGCGATGATAAACTTTTTTTAACCCTTTTGTTCAACGAAAATCTTTATAAATGAGGAAAATTTATTGACATTTTTTTTTAAATTGCATAAGCACAGGGGTAGAGGATCTTGGCTTTCAGTACTTTTTACGGTTGAAGTTTTCACATGCTTTTACCATTTTACCATAAGACGGGGTTTATATTCCATCTCTACCTAAGGTTTACATCCAGAGTGATTGTAACTTTTAGAAATAACTGCCAATACTTTTCATAGATTGGTAACACACGGATCAAGGATTTCTGAGGCCACCTAATTTTTTTTTTTCAAACTTACCTAGTTGTAGCTTTTGACAACTGCAAATCAAACAGTTTTCATAACCATGGATTGTTAGATTAACATGTTTTGAAACATTCTGCGCAAAAAAAATATTGGCATTGGTTTTATGCCGTTTCTAGTGGATCCCGTCTTAAGTCGGGGTTGGGAGCTGGAGGGTTAATATCTTAACACACCACAAAGAAATAAAAGTCAGAAAACACCGAAACGAGTCATTCTATACCTTAAAAACCATCTGGTTCAAATTCTACAAATTTTGTGTCTTTGAGTTACCGAGAGTGATGTGTTTAATTTTGTAGAATATAGTTTGAATATCAAATTTATAAAACTGGAGTTGTGCTTGTAGGCGTAGCACACTCGCGGCAAGCGAAAAATCGTGATATCTCGTATTTGGTCCGCAATGTGTTGTACAGATTTTCATTTTTCAGCTTTTTCATCACTTTGAATTGAAGATAAAAGACCCGAAAGACAAGGTTTTAGCTCATTCGCCGGGAAATATCAATCAGAAAAACATATTATTACAAAAATTCATATTGGAAAATTTCAATCCTGCAAGATCTTCGATGCTACTTATCTGCATAGTATATGCCATAAATCTTTAATTAATATAATCAATCAAATTATATTTTTATTGCAGCATACAATTACGTTTTGAACGGACACAATTCGATCCCGGTGGCCACCAGTGCCAGCACGACCTTACCGGAAGGTGCCATCGACCTGAACGGGGCGGTATCCATCAATGTGGAAACTATTCCGTCCATCGAGGAGGAGCCCCTGGAGTCATCTACCCCGATCAGTCACAATGAGGAAGACATTTCCGCCAGCGAGGGCAGTAGTATTGCCAACGAATCCGTGGCCAACACCAGCGGCATTAGCGGCACCCTAGAGGACTGCGATCCGGAGGATGGAATGGAAGCCGAGGATGATTCCGAATCGGAACTAACCAATCTATCGTGGCTTACCGAGCTCAAAAACATAACCAACCTGACGCCCTCGGATGTTCCCCTGACAGATTTGCCCACGGCTCGGTTTAATAAATTCATCGCCCAAGTGCGAAGGTATGTGACTAACGATTTTTTTTCTAACTCCTATCTCTACCGCTGCAGTTATTCGTTTTAAAACTAATTACATTCGGTCACGACATTTTGTTGTGACATGTTGTTGTTGTTTTTGTTTCTGCAGAAGCCGTGAATCGTATGACAAACGCAAAGACCAGTACACATCACTTGCAAATGCAGCAGAAAAGCCCCCCTTCAATTATGCCCAGATTATCGCAATGGCCATGCTAGACGAAGGGCGGATGACGCTGAAGCAAATCTGTAAATGGATACAGGAAAAGTTCGCCTATTATAAAGTGCACAAGAACTGGAATGTAAGTATTTTCCCTTCGATCGCAAGAAGCCAAAGTTGGTGACGAATTAAAAATATGAATAATTGATAAGGGAATATAAAATCAAACATGAAACAAGAGTTAAAGCTTGAAATTTAATAAGCTCAGTTTTGCTGAAAAAAAGCTTTATGTTAACTCCAATGGGATGCAATTAATTAAAAATTGGTTTGCATTTTTTGCACTTTTTGGAGAAAATTGTTCGGCATACTTTCAGTCATGATAATTTTACTAACATAAATCAGAATTTGAGATCGAATAAAAACTAAGAACTATAAATTGATATTCACAATATAATTCTGCGATCCTTCTACTATTCGTTAATCCATTATATCACAGAGAACATTATATTTTGGAAACTGTGTCGGTTGTGGTACATCACCGCTATAGGTACTAAGTAGAAAACGAATGATTTATTCCCAGAACATAACGTTACCAGCTGACCAATGGTTGCAAACGAAGAGAACATAAGCGAAGAGGAGCTAACAATTATCAGCAGAGGAATTGCACGACATCGCCAAGACCCTTCTTTTGAAGAAGGTTGCAGGACCGGCAAAGACCGCTAACATTGAATTGTATGTGATAGTATCATATTGTGATATTTCTGTCTGCAATTCAAAAGTTGGTCACTGCGGCATTGTGACGATCGACGTGAAAAATGCCTCAAAAAACGCTAGCTGGGAAGCTCTTGCCAAAGCGCTTCACAGGATGTGTGTTCCCAATACCCTTATTTCTTTATTTTCATAGTAGTTCATTCCGTCCCACGACATAATTTGGCGAACATAATTCCTGAAACTCACTCAGTCCATGGCAACCGTTTTCCAACTTCTCGGCTTCACGCCCCACACATTCGCCAGATCACGCCCCACTTGGTGTATCCACCTCGTTCGTTGCGCCCCCGCTCGTCTTGTTCCTACCGGATTCCTAGTGAACACTTGTTCTGCAGAACAGTCGTCCGGCATTCTCGCAACATGTTCTGCCCAGTGTATCCGGCCAGCCTTCACCACCTTCTGGATACAGAGTTTGCCGTAGAGTCACGCGAATGTGGTCCACACTCCGTTCTTCTGCACACCGCCAAAGATGGTTCTTAACACTCGTCGCTCGAATACTCATTTCTCGTGCTCGTAGAGAACAACTGGTCTAAGGAGTGTCATATACACGTTACACTTCGTGCGAGGGCTAAGTATTCTCGACCGCAGTTACTTGTGGAGTCCTAGTAGGCACGACTTCCGCTGATGTCATTGTCTGCGGTAACCAGTGAGCCGAGATAGACAAAGTCTTCGACTATCTCCAGCGCGTCGCCATCGATTGTGACCTTGTTTTTACTGGACAAGGTTGTACTTCCAGCATCCAGCCAGCATGTACTTCGTCTTGGACGTATTAACCATCAACCCAATCCTTTCTGCTTCGCGTCAATACCCTCTGCAGGATAATAGGAAGCTTTTTAGAAAATCGCGTCTGACCTACGAAACCAAAACCGGGTTACGATCTACTGCCCAAACAGCGGGTGTTCCACAAGGTTCCATACTAGGAACTGTGCTCTGGATATTCCTGACTTTCCAGAGCACAGTTGTTAACGCTGAAACTTCACGATATCGTGCTCGTGATCACCGGTGCAACAACGAGAAGGTAGAAGACCTTACAACGATGTATGTATATAGAAAGGATTGGCATCTGGATGAAAGGAGTTAAGCTTCAGATAGCCCACCATTCTACCGAAGTCCTACTCGTGATCAGCAAAAGAGTTGTGCCGCACATGGAGATTACTGTTGGAGTACATACCACATCTTCGAAACAGCAGCTGAAATATCTCGGAGTAATGGTCGACAATCGTTTAAGTTTTGGTGCGCACGTCAAATACTGCTGTGATTGTACGTCGAAAGTCATCGACTCATTGACGTGGATTATGCCGAAATGCCATGGTCCAAAGAGTAACAAGAGACATCCCATTGCGAACGAAGCACTATCGAAACTAATATACGGTGGAGCGGCCTGGAGTTCTGCCCTAGAGGTAGAGCTCAAAAGATCGAAATTACGTACAGAACCATCTCAACAGATGTAGCTTTTGTCATCGCGGGTATGATTCCCTTCGGTATCACTCTAGAAGATGATAAAGAGTGCTACGTGGCAAAAGCAGTTAGAGGAGTGCGTAAAGCTAAACGAGCATTGACGCTGCTAAAGTGGCTGGAGCAACGGGATGCATCGAACAACGCAAGATGGACTCATAGCCTTATTTCCCACGGCTTTCAGACTGGATACATCGGAAGTATGGAGAGGTCAATCTTTACCTGACGCAGTTCCTTTCGGGCCATGGGTGCGTTAGACAAACCTTCATCGGTTTAAGCTCATCAGCTCGCCATATTGCCCGGAATGAGTTGATACGGTGAAATAGGCAGAAGAAAGGGATAGTCAAACTTAACTACACACAAAACTTTCGAGGCCGGAAATTAGCAAAATTTTGCTCAAATTTGACCAGCTAAAAAGTTAGCAATTAAATTAGCAAAAAAAAATTACAGAAAATTTAGCAAAATAGCAAGAAGTGCCCTGACTAAATGTTTACTAATTTTATAGTTAAAAAAACTGTGTTTGCTAAAATGTTAGCAAATAAATTTTACCCCAAAAATGTGCTGGAATTTTAGTAAATTTAATTTTTTTGTATTATCCGTTGATGGCCTTTTATATTTATTTACATAGTATTCCGTCTCACGACATAACTTGACGAACATAATTCCTAAAATTCACTCGGTCCATGGCAACCGTTCTCCAATTTCTCGGGCACCCCACGTTCGCCAGATCACGCTCCACTTGGTCTAACCACCTCGCTCGTTGCGCCCCCGCTCGTCTTGTTCCTACCGGATTTGTAGCGAACACCTGTTTTGCAGGACAGTCGTCCGGCATTCTCGCAACATGTCCAGCCCAGCGTATCCGGCCAGCTTTCACCACCTTCTGGATACTGGGTTCGCCGTAGAGTCGCGCGAGCTCGTGGTTCATCCTTCGCCTCCACACTCCGTTCTCCTGTACGCCGCCAAAGATGGTTCTTAACACTCGTCGCTCGAATACTCCGAGTGTACGCAGGTCCTCCTCGAGCAATATCCATGTCTCGTGCCCGTAGAGAACAACCGGTCTAATAAGCGTCATATACAGGTTACACTTCGTACGAGGGCAAAGTCTTCTCGACCGCAGTTGCTTGTGGAGTCCATAGTAGGCACGACTTCCGCTGATAATTCGCCTCCGGATCTCACGGCTGGTGTCATTGTCTGCGGTCACCAGGGAGCCGAGATAGACAAAGTCTTCGACTATCTCCAGCTCGTCGCCGTCGATCATGACCTTGTTATTACTGGACAAGCGGGTTCGGTCGGTCTCGGATCCGCAGGCCAGCATGTACTTCGTCTTGGACGTATTAATCATCAACCCAATCCTTCCTGCTTCGCGTTTTAGTTTGCGGTAGATCTCCTCCACCGCCGCAGATGATCTGCCGACTATATCAATGTCATCGGCAAAGCAGATAAGTTGACTGGATCTGTTGAAAATCGTGCCCCGCATTTCGCCCACCGCTCGTCGAATAACACCTTCTAGCGCCACGTTGAACATCATGCAGGATAGACCATCACCTTGTCGAAGCCCCCTGCGCGATTCGTTGATGGCCTATAGTGATCTTTCAACTAAGAAATTAAAAATATTAATTGATTAATTTACTTTTTATTTATTATCTTAACTTTAAGCTGATTGAAGAGGGTGGGTGGGATGCCTTTAAGGCGGAATTACTCGCCGAAACAGTCAAGGATGGTGTTCTCTGAATATCGAAAAATCTGCTTCGGTTCACGGTACCCTAAAAATAAAAACATAAATAAATATAATTAAATAACCTAAAAATCACACTTCTTACTTTTGTCTTCGTTTTCAATTGAGTGTCAGGTTGTCCACCGTTAAACTCCGCACAACCCGCTTGTTATTATTTCAGCCCCAACCGAGGCACAAGACCGAATCATTAAGGTGCTTGCCTGTATTATGATTGCCGCTACAAATAGCATTTTTGCGTTTGGCGATAAAGCTGAAAATTTAAAAAAGAAGTATTGATTTTTAGTAAAGATTTCTAAACAATATTGAAGTATCCGAATTGTGCTTCAAATTTCAAATTTATAAACCAGAAATTATGTTTTAGATTTAGTCAAAAATCTATTTTCAGAGGAAATACTTATTTCATATTTCAGGTTACTTTTTTCGAAATAACTTAGTTAAAATTTGAAAGATTTCGGCGTGCATAAATATATTTTTTGGTCGAAGTGATTTTTTGTATCGAATCATCCAACAAAAAATCGTTTTATGAACGCCCTGTAATTTAAAATCATCGTATCTTAAATGATGAAAAATTTAATATTCTATTCATTTTTTTCTAAATCGATATTGGCACATTGCTCAACTCACCTTACAGTCAGTCCACCAAAACTATCTGAAAACCTGGGTCTTTAAATTCGAAAACCTGAAAACATTAGAAAAAAATGTTTCTTTCATATTTATTTTTATTTCTTAGTTCTTTCGAAATTACTTACCGATATCAAACGCTGTTCGATATCTGAGCGAGTCCAAATTCAAAGAAGCTTCTTTACATGGCTGCTTCGAAGTTGGTCCTTGAAAAAAGAGGTTTCGGAAGAGATACTTTCGTTCCGTAGGCGCAGCTGTAATTAAACAAAAAAAAACTTAAAATAAACAAGAAACTTTGAAACCCTCTAAAACATCATTTTTGTATGTTTTTTTTTGCATCGAACAATTTCGCAAAACTGTATGGGCCCAAAGAATTTTGAACACGAACGCAGATCGAGAAGAAATTTAAAAAAAACAGGAACTTTATCTAAAGTTTAGTTGTGCTCACTGCAAAATCATTTGTTTTCACGATCCCGGGTCCAGTGGTTTCTATTCAGCTGCACCTCGAAACAACATTCTGCCGGCCTTATCCAAAAACATGCGTCTTTCCGGCTTCAATCTGAGCATGAATCAGCTCCGGATCAGGCTACCGCTTTTTCGGTTTTGGGTTTTCCGAGCAAACATGCGCCCTTAACAACCGGACAGTTGTACCCATAGTCAAGCGGTCTGTACAGAACAATCGGAAGCCATTCTATTCCACGGTGCTTCTCAAATTTTTTGCAACAAGTAAACTCATCCAATTTAAATAGGCCACAACCGGTTACAAATAGTAAAATCTAAAAAAAAAACAAACAAAAACCCATAATTTTATAACGTTCAAACTTTTTCAACTTTAAAACTTACCAACAATTATTGCGAGATCGGGCAAACTTTTCTCGCTTGCTCAACGCTTCTCGACTAAAGTGGAATTGCCTGTTTCCAGCTGTGCTGTGCCCTTACCGCAGGCAGACATCACAGAACGTTGACCGGAACACACACTTGGTTCATACCGGAAGATTTCAAATTTTCCTCTTTTTTTAAGTATCCGGGCAGGCACATCTTGGAACAAGCTGGGATGAACGCCCATGAACATAATCCACGTCGGCACATAAACATTATGTTGACCGACGAGGCGATGCAACAATCGATGGAGTTTTGCAAATTTTATCTCGTTTTTTAACTAGAATAACGGAATCCAAATAAAACATATTATTTTTAGTTTTTTCTCGCTCCGAAGCGACCGAACGAATAACACCCGAAACCCGAAAACTGTCAAACGAATTTGGTTCCAGCACAGACTAAAAGTTTGTGTCCTTGCTACTAACGTACTGAAATAAATAGCAAAGCCAATTTTTTACTCAAGTTGAGCAAATTTATCGACGAAATGCAAAATTGCTAACTCATTAGTTAAACAAAATTTTTGCTAACGGAAAGTAATGGCCTCTTTTTGCTAAGTGGAGCCTCGAAAGTTTTGTGTGTAGCTAAAGCAAAATCTTGGGCCTCGTATGACACCATGAATCAAAAGCAACGCGATATTAGGTCTTGAAAAGTCTCACGTACTCAGACACGATCATTCTGTACCACTCCGAAGTTAGCGAAGAAGAAAAAAAAAGGTGCGATGTATATGTGCAAGAGCACAGCCGCCCCTTGATGTAGTATCATAGGGTGAAACCAAGGGACAGATCAGGCAAACGAAGCCCAAGGTGGTTTAAGAGGGACGAACCCACTCACGGCAGCAAAAACACCCGGCTGTAAAGGTTTTAAGTCAAATTTCAATCTTGTAAAAAAAATTAAAAGTTTGTCGATGGGAGAATGTTTCCCGACGTTTTGGAATGTCGGAAGCTCATTTGTTGCCCTAACCAAGAAAGACACCTAGAAACCTGTTGGCATACAGGCCAATCTACTGGGTGTACAGGAGGTGTTGGAGAAAGTGATTCTGAAATACTTAGATCTAGCGGGTCATCGAATGCGCAGGCCAGCCAGTTTAGCTTTTGGGAAGGTCGATACCTGATGGATGCAGAGCGGTCATCGGAACAGCTGGCAATGCCCGACCCGTGAGAAGAGAAGAGGAAACCGCTTCTGTGCCGCAGTAGAGCTAGACGTTCGCAATGCCTTTGGCGTCAGCTGAGCATCAATTGGGTCGTGGTTGTGCATTGCGTGAAAAAACAAGTCTGGGGATATCCATGACCAGTGTTCCGAAAATCAATCAAAACAAACACTCAGGATGCGTTTTCTGTTGGAAACATTCTGATTGTATAATGGGATAGCCTCTCGCAACTGCTTCGCCTGGCTGGTATGCAATCTCGATCAGCGCTCCTATCAGCTATGCAAACCGAGTCGCATCATTCAGAATCATCGGTTTAGCAAACATCGCATATCGGAGATGAGTGAGATACAAACTGATCCATTCTGAATGTAGATCACTCAGTATCTGCCTGAATTATATGAAATTCAAAATTATTTTTTGCAGGACGAGAAAAATCAAACAGTTGTGCGGGACACCATAAATTCTCAGTTGTTTTAACGTGACGGACGACAGTTTAATAAGAGAACTTGTAAAAATTGAAAAACACGGCGAAAGTGAACATCTTTCCCTCACAAACACAACTACAATTGGATTTGATCATAAAAAAACGTTATAACAACAAATAAATTTATTAATTTGCTATATATAAAATCAAACAAAATACGCTAATGATCGGCTTCATGTATCACTCACTCACTGCCTGATCCATTCACTCCTGATCGAAGATCAACAAGATTCGCCATATGCATTGAGCATTGGTGAGATTCCAATTTGATGATGGTGCTGCACTGTTTTGACAGCAAGCATCGTGCGAGGTGATCTGTATTTTGAGCTATGGTATTTTAGCGATGAATTGAACGATCGATGATCGGGTAGGTCCAGTAGCAATCAATAACGAAACCCGACCGCTGTACGTTCAGGTGCGAAGTGCAATCAGAAACATTTATTGAAAATGAGTGATTTTCGGAACACTGTCCATGACCAACTGGCAGCTGCGTGACAGCTGTATCAAAGAAAGTGGACCCATAATCCGATTCTAAAGAATTAAATATTGGATTGGGAGCAACCTTTGCTAAATGGACTTTTACACGACTACAGACTGATCTTTTTTTAACAACGAACACACACATATAGGATGTGCGAAGATGATAAAATTTGGGTTGGTTCACCTCTGAATTGATTGCCTCATAAGGAAGCTGGAAACTAATGCAAATCGCGAACGGTGTATAATGGCTTCATAGTCGGGGAGCATCTGAGTGAAGTGAGTCCAATACGTCGAGGAAAACCTAAACAATAATACTATTCTTTCTCCGATAATACTATACTTTCTCCGAGGTAGAAATTCAATTCAATTTTTGGGGGGATAGTGTCAGAGTGAGGTGGCATTCAATGCCTAAAGCTTCTTGAGTCGTTGCAGGATGACGTATTCGTGAATAACTCGATCAGATAATCGAACACCTTTGTAACATTCAAATTTCGCTTTCCCTTTTTAAATAACATTCAAACTTCTCCCCCTTCCAGAACTCCATACGGCACAACCTTTCTCTGAGCTTCTACTTCACAAAAGTTTCTCGGGCCAAAGATGAAAAGGGCAAGGGCGGTTACTGGGAACTTTCGATGGATGTTTCCAAAAGTGAACGCAAGCGTATTCGAATCCGGCAACGAAAAAGAAACGGTACGACGGCTCCTTCAATCCGCAGCCGGAACCGACAAAGCGCCAGTGCCACCAGTCAATCTTTTGCGTCCGAATCTAAAGTTGCCACAGAACAGGAGGAAACCGAGAAGGTTGTCGATGGAAACAACAATGACAACAACGACAACACTCAAATTGAAGACCATGATCCGTTCATGTCAGAGGAACAAACAGCTGACGACGAACAAGAGGAACAGAACATAATAATTGAGGGATCCGAGTCTGCCAACATCTGCTTGAACGACACCCATGCGGATAGTCAAGTGTTACCAACAAACAAACGCCAGCCCACGATCGAGATCATCGATAACCAACTGATCAAGAGTGCTGTTCTGGTAGATAACTGTTCGATCAACTTCGATTCGATCATCAGCGCTGAAAACGGGGACAACATTTTCACCAATTTGACAGTCGATGAGGTGAGTATCAGATCCAGATGGAAATTTTCTAAGAATCTCATATCAAATTTTAGGAACTAACAATCATCTAAATTTTCGTTCTAGATATTCTCGGGCAATGAAATTCCACAACCGGCCAATGATGACATCGTGGTTCCTTTCTTTGGTACCTCCGGCATCCAAACGGTTCAAACGGGCCCGAACGTGATCGTGGAAACGATTCCCTATTTCTTACCGGAGATGGAAAACTTTGACGAGCAGGACTTTGGCAATTTGATCAACATTAACGAGCAGGAGATCAGTGATGAATTTCTGAACGAACATGGATTTTTGTAATAAACCCCGCGAAATGGTCGCATAATTTTGTACTTGTTCTTGAAATCCAATAATGATACAAATTCTGTTGGTGCCTTCTCAACCAGTGTTTAATCCGTCCAAGCCATTACTTTAGCGTCTATGCAAGGTAGAATGTAAACGTCTAGTCGATTGATAGCAGTTATACTATTTAAGGATAGAGGTGTGTCCAGGACCCAGAAACAGGGGCTTCAAGGTATAGGAATACAATGTCACTCCAAAGATACCTCGGAGAAATTAGAATCAGTAAGCTTAGGTGCCGATCAAACCGAGAAAGGGAGTGAGTGAGTAGAAGTCTGAAACTAGGAGGAGTACAGCTTATCCAAAATATTGTTGAAGATACTTTGTATGATGTAGTATTCTCTAATGCATAGTGTGATACAAACGAGCACAAATAAATTATTATTGCACCATTTCAAAAGATTATCAACCGAGTTTTTATTTACATTACCGAGTCTCATGGGGTCCCAAAAATAAAACTCCAGTGTCAAAGGTGAACTGATTCTGTCTTTAGTTTGATACCGTTGAAAATTTTCGGCACCCAGTTTATACCGGTTCATCAGAATCTGTCAATCAGTACACTATTATGAATAAAACTCCTAATTCCAACCGCTCTTCTCAATTCTACCTACAAATAAAGACTATAGCGGATTTCGAACGTCATCTTGAATCTGGCATTGGCCAGTTACGTAACACCACTTTGTTAAAAAGTGAAAAGCTACGCCTTTTCTCAAATAACCTTGCATAGTAACAGTAAGAGAGCGTGCAGTGCCTGCAATACTATCTCGATTGTTACGAAACTTTTCATTTAAGTCATCTTAGGTGGAACTACGATAATTACTATTGAGCAACCTTTAGAATGAAAAGGCACTTTTTAACTTGCCTCGAGGTTCGACATTCAAAATCTTTAAAAGCTTGTTGGATAATATCAATCATTATCAGTGTTCGCAATCGTTGGTGCAGAACGAGTGAAGATTGTCGTTTGCTCTACAAAATGTGGCGGCGTTTGATTATGATAGCTGTCTCACTTAACATTAGTGGCATCAGTTCGGAAACGATGTCTATGGAAGATATGGAAAAGTTAGGCAAATCTATGCGGATGGCTTGTCAGCCGAAGTTTGGCATCTCCGATGGTGAACTTGAGTGCTTGAGTGAAGAATTATTTAGTTTAAATGTTGGACATTTTATTTTCACAGAAATTGCTGGTGCTGTGTCTAAGGGAATATTTCCGGACACAAGAGAATTCAAGGTAAAGTGTTAAAAGAAAGTTCACATCGGAATACAGAAGGAATGTTTGGATAAACATGTTGGTCTGCCGTTCTAAGCAAGATTGTCACATGTGGAAAAACGTGCAAACGAGAAAAACGCGATTGAAATATCAGCTATATTTCCAATTTTTCTCTCAAACTAAAAATTCACCGACAGTTTTTCCGTAGTGAACAGTTCAAGTTTATCATTTCACAATGTTTTCTGCCAAAAAAATTACAATTCCTACAAAACAAATAACAAATTAGAGCAAAAAATGCTCCATGTGACACTTTTGCGTAGAATCAGAACGCATGCCGATGGTAGTTCTACGTAAAACTATCACACGGCTACAATTTTCTACCATTTTAAAAGCTTGCGTAGTTTATTTTTTTCCCAAAAACTCATGCTAAACCGTAATTTGAGAAATACGTTCCTCTTTGTTTATAAAAATGTATAGTTGAGTATGGATCCTGTAAGTGGTGCCTACCGAAAAGTGTTTAGTGAAAATTTCTCTGAATAAAACACTCAAGGCTTCTCGCTCTTCCTCTGCCCTCTATTTTAGTGTTCTTTTCAGTGAATAACATTAAATTCAACAGTTTGAACTTATTTTAAGACCAATTTTTTGATAAAATTTGCATTTTTTATACAATTTTCTCTAGTGTAACATTCTTGCGTAGAACTAGCAACATAGAGACAACCACCTTGATGAAAATTTCGTATAAGCTCAGAACAAAGTATACTTGTTTGTGTTTTTATTCGAAAGTTAACACTAAAACAGACCGTTTCCAGCAAAAAAGTGAAAATTACCCAAAAGTCACATGGGACATTCTTGCTTAGAACGGCAGTGGTGGTCTAATGAAAAGTAGTCGTTTCCAACAAGCACGCAATTTTTGCTTCGATTTAGATTCTCATTCGTAGAGAGTTTTGACGTTACATGGGAATGCAAATCTAGCCTTTCTGCTCCGGATTACAAGCATTCCTACACCCACAAATCAGAATGTGCTCCAATAATGAACTTCCTTGAAGGTAGAATTATCGGTATAAGATTCTATGCCGCACTGACATTAACAAGCTTTCTAATAACTGGCATTGTCCTCCCAGCGCAACCGCTGTGTGTGTCACTGTGTGTGTATGTAAACCGGTATTAGTATAAACAACTAGTCTGTTCAATGAAACCTAGTCGAAAGGGTCGAAATAAGTAGAAATGGATTGACAGTTGATCATCTGTCTTTGTCCAATTGACTTCGACCGATTTCTACCAGGTCGAAACGAATCCTGCTGCCGAGCTGGATTGGTTTCGACTAGTTTCTACTTGCTCCATTGAACAACGACCTGACTAGTTTCGACCAAAACATTGGCTCGTTGAACATCTATCAGTTGACAGAAACCAGTTGAAACCGATTTTTACCAACCATTGAACGAAGCTAACATTCTTTGATTTCAACCGATGGCAAAAAAACCACCAGCGAAGATGAGTTGTGCGTGTGTACACAGCAAATTTTTTTTTGCTGAAAACCAGCAATTTTTTGCTGGTTTTTGTCCCGCTGACTTTCCAGCAAAATTTTCAGCAATTTAAATTGCTGGAAAAAACAGCAAACGTTAATGCTGGTTTCCAGCAATTCAAATTGTTGGAAAATCAGCAATCCAGATTGCTGGAAACCAGCTATTTCTTTCAACACAACCGGCTGTATTTAGTATCAGATTTATATTTTAATTCGAAATTAAATTTTGATTTGGTTGTGCATATAATAAGCAATAAAACAATTATTTCCTCCCTTTTTTCAATAAAGGGATATATTTTTTTCCAGAAACAGATTTTTTTTTTCAATATACTATAACACCAGGCTGGCAGCTTTGTGCCAGAGTGTTGATCATCCGCCACCTGTAAAAATAGCTTTGATTAGAATATTTTAGAGAATATCTATCTGTCCATGAAAAACTCACCCTTGACTTGTTATCTGGTTGCTAGAAAATAGGGGCAAATAAAATAATTATATAAGTTTTACCAAAATTCGTTAAATAAGATCTCACCTTGCTTCAGCGTACGAAGCAAAAACAAACTCCAAATTGACAACTCGACTGCTGATTTTCCAGCAAACTAGATCAATTGCTGGAAAGTCCAGCAATTTGAAAACCGATTGCTGATTTTTCAGCAAAAATGACAAGAACACAAACGAATGCTGAAAAATCCAGCAATTCGAAAACCAATTGCTGGTTTCCAGCAAAAATTTTGATTGCTGAACGTTTCCAGCAATTTTTTTTGCTGGAAATCGAGGCAAAAATTTACAGTGTATATAAACCGGCTGGCAATAGAAAACAGTTTCTAGTAGTTTCTAGTTTCCCATTACCAAACCAATCTCATCCCTTTGCCATCAAAGACAAATGAGAGTTTAAAAAAATACACCGGCAAACGGCAGATGGTCAATGCAGTGCGTTTTTTTGGTTTTGGTGGTGGAAGAAGGACTATGGCAATAAACTTTCATTTACTAACCGGCTCAGATGGTTCACTGGATTAGATATCGGACTGGCAAACCGAGATAAGATGTTGCAATAAGTTTGATTTTCACCATTTTTTTTTTTTTTGGGATGAATCATCCAATAGGATGAAAATCCCATAAAATGTTCTACTTGTTTCGCTCGAATGTAGTGGTAACGCATAATTAAGCTTGGGAGCTCGAGTCACTATGCCTGTAGTGCTTTTCCAATCATATCATCTTTTGAATAGTACACTTTATCGCATTTTCGGCACAGAGATTTGCTAAAAAGGCATTGGATTTTTGCAATCTCCTCTATGGGTATATAAGAGTAATTGCTATTTTCTCATTCATGACAACTAATATATCCTTTAAAGATGTACACAGATCAAGGCCGTGCGATCGGGGGGGTTTTAGGGGTTCAACAGCAACCCCCACCCCCCCCCCCCCCCCCGCTGAGGATTTTTTCCAAGTAAAATTTTCTGTTCAAGAAATGAACTACTTGATACTAAGAGGTGTTTAAAAATAAGTGTGAATAAACATGTCAGAAAATTGGCTCGCCTCCAGCGGTATTTATTTCTATATCACTCTAAAACTTACACATTTCGTTCTACGACACTACATGTCGTTCAAGAACTGAAAATTATGTTTAATTGTTAATTTCAATCGGCAATTTTATAAACCTTCTGTATTGAAACTTAAATCTTGACATACAAAAACCCTACCTCGTCTTTAAAGTTAGTATTTATTACACTGAACCTCAAAAATACCCAAACTTGAGAACTTTCCCCGCCAACCCGAATGAAACTCCCTCCCTACAGGTTTGGCTATTGGTAGCATAAACCAAAGTTAAGCTTTTAAAGGAGAACTCATCCCCCAAAATCTGATACCGCAATAAAATGGAAATCAAAATAAAAAAATTACTGCAGATACGGGAATCACACCCATACCTGCAATGTCTTTGCGATTACCATCTCAGGATGCTAACCGCTCGACCACCGAAGAGTTGTTGAGAGAGGCACCTACATCATCGTATATGCGAAACTTTCTGCAAATGAAGCGGGAATAAAAGTTATCCCCCAAAAAAAACAGTTCTTCGCTTTGAACTTACCCCCCAAACCTAAATCTGCCACGATGGAGGTAACAGAATAAGATGCGCTTACAACAAAAACCCCCCAAAAAAAACAGTTCTCCGCTTGAAGGACAAGTTTGGCTTATTTTCAAGCTGTGATTTTTTCACAAACTTGAGTTGTCAATATCGAACTCAGGTTTGGCGGGTGGCAGTTCTCAAGTATGGGTATTTTTGATTTTCAGTGTAAGATGATTATCTCAACCATTTCATTCATTACTTTAAGACTTATCTCTTAGGAAAAAAATAAAAATAGTTTATTTCCATACATATTTAATGCTGATGTGAAATATTTTTTAACCTCATTTTTATTTTGTTTTTCTTGTTCTTCTAAATCCAACTCAACTCCAAATTCAAAAGGGTTTTGAAAAATTCACTTCCACAAAATTCACCTTTTTCTGAGGTGCAAAGAATTAAGGGCCCATTTTTTTTAATATTAATGTTGATGCCCTAAAACTTTTGAAAATAGATAAAAATTATTTAAGAAAATTCTGCGTTTTTCTGACAAAACTTGAAAGAATTATTAAAAAAAATAATAAGCTGAAGGTATATCAACTATCTTCAAGACCGCAATTAAATTATACTTCTGCGAACTGGAGATGATGTATTTTTAGTAATTTTTTCCATTTCTGTAAAATAAAAGAATATTAAGGAATTTTTCAGTAAGAATTAACTAAATAGAATTTAGAATAATTTTGTAAGCAAAAGTCTAATCGTTTTGCAGACTTCAACAAATTTATTAAATTAAAAAGCCTTTTTTAAAACTTTCTTCAGCAATGTAAAAAAATACCTTTTTCCAAACATAAAAAGGTATTTTTATGTTAAAACCTGTTTAGATCATTCATCGTCATCATCATCATCAAAATATTATTTTCTTATTGAAACAGTATAATAAATAAATTCAGAATCAGTTTTTACTTTTATGTAGATTTGTTAGTTCATAAGTTTTTTATGCTTTTCCTTCATTTTTATTATTTTAAATAATCTTTTTAGAATGGACTATCATGTATGAAAGGTTCGAAAAACGATTCTAAATAGTAACATTAGGAGTAAATTTCAATAAGCAAATACTAACTAAATTAATGCTTTGTGCTCTCAATACTTTCAACACCTCTTGGAATTCCTTTTTATTTTTATCAGAATCGTATTAATTAGATCATTCAAAAAATCACCTATTTCTAACCCTGCAATTTGTCAGAGATGATTAATTGAATATAGATTTAGAAAGTAATTATTGTGAACTTCAATAAAACATGAACTTTTTTTAGTCATTTATTTCGATAAATGTAAGAATATAAAATTGGATTTCATCTCTTTCTCTGATCACTGGCTGATATTTTCATTTGTATCACATTAAATTAAATCATTATCTATGTGTTTTCAATATTTTCTCTTAAGTTTAAATAGTTTTTTTCCTTATCGAAAATTCACATTTCAAATCTTGATTAAATATTATTTTTATCATGGTTTGTTTCTGACCTGATCGGAAATTTATTTTAGAATTGGGATTAAATTGGTTTTTAAAAGTGGTGTTATATTTTATGTATATTTAATAATTTTTATGTCCGAAGCTTTAAATTCCGGTTTTATTCTAAATTTTGATTTGCATTTGTTTTCTGGCATTTGGAAAATATTGACTTAACATTTCTTATTCAGAATGAGGATTATCATTTTGAATTACTTTTCAATAACTTACTGGAAAAAACGCTGATTTGAAACTGTGATTCTTATTTATTTTGAATAGTTTAATATAAAGTAAATTTGTGTATTTACTATGCATTTTTGGTATTGTTATTAATTCTAGCAAAATTTGAAGTTCTCAGCATGTCTGGCAGCAAACAAGTACAAAGTAATCAAAAAAAAAACGCGAGCAAATTATAAAAAAAGTTAAGCATGCTGAGAATACAAAATATTAAATTTTTAGAGCGAAAGAATGTAATAATTTAAAAATGAATGTAAGCTAAAATAGTTAATCTCAGTGGAACAAGTGCTCCTTTTAAGAGATCCACTTCTCAATCAAAGTTGATTAATGTATGAAACAAGTTAAAAAATTAAAAAAAAATTAATTGTACTAAACTAAGTTTAATTTCAGAGAATTATACTAAACTAAAAACACACAAGTTAAAACCAATTATTATATACAAATTAAAAAAAAATAAAGCTAGTTTGGTGATTTGTTGTTCAATGGTTTAATAGGTTCTTAAAGTATTGCATCAGTCTGGTCTTGAAAATATTTCTGTTATTTATTGTCTTCAATTCTTCTGGAAGATTATTGTACTTTGTTGGTCCGATAAAAGAAATTCTTTGTTGTCCTAGGCTTGTTGAAGAACTACTTCGTAGTTGATGATGAGATTGTCTAGTGTTGTGAATCAGAATTCCCGCGGTAAATCTTAAGTTTTGAGATGTACATATATGAGGAATGCAAATTATCAAAAACATAAATACAAGTTTGGAACTTACAAAGCTCAGTCAAAGGAAGCACATTATGAGAGCGGTTAGAGTACAACAAAATTGACGGGTAACGATAGGGAAGGTTGAAAATAGTCTTCAAACAACGATTCGCAAAGTTTGTACACGATAGAGAAGAGGTATAGAAGCCCTGCCCCACGCCGCTATTAAATAATTCAAGTGGGAATGAATGAACGCAAAATAAAATCGCAACATCACAGGTCGCGGTACAAAATGTTTCACCCTCCATAAGACACCACTAAAAGATGATATCTTTTTGTGTAAATTATTAATATGCGATTTCGAGGAGAGCGTATCATCCAAGGTTATTCCCAAGTACTTAAAATTGTTGACTTTTTCCAAAACATTGTTTCCAATTTTTGGGCTATTGTGAAGTGGGATCCTTTTTCGGGAGGAACGGAATAACATGTATTTGGTTTTTGCTAAGTTTAGAGTAAGAAGATTTGAATTGAAATATTTGTGCAACGTATGTAGATCTTCTTCCATGTTTTTGACTATAGCTTTGGGTCATTTTCCTGGGTAAAAAAGGGCAGTGTCATCAGCAAAAAGTCTTGGTGATCCGTGCAGCGGTAGGTTACTTATATCATTGATGTACAAAAGGAAAAGGAGGGGCCCTATGTTACTGCCTTGTGGAACTCCAACTTCAAGTTTCCCTAGGGAACTTATTTCATCATCTATACGGACAAATTGTTGTCTTCCTGAAAGGTAACTGCGAATCAAGTTGTTTGTGATACACAGCTAGAAAAAATCGTGTAATTTTAGATCGAAAACGATGCACGAAAACGGAACATCGATTTTGATCTAAATTTCTACTGCGATGTATTTTTTTCGAGGATGTAATTTTTGAGGCGTGTAAATTTAAATCGAAAAAAATGCACGTAATCGGATGACATAAATCGTCGTGTAAAAATATACAGGGATGTACATTTAAAAATTTATTACCGTAAATATTAGAAATATTTGTTTAATATTAGGATTTTTTGTGTTGTCTATAAATAAATACGTCACATGAGTCATTTTATTTCACTAATATTTCCGATACAATATGCACAAGAATATACCCCTCATTACGGGCAGCGTCAGGCTGGAATTGTTGTTGTATCCGATGATTCGCAGTACGGCGATGTTTTGCATTTCATCATCGCAGTTAATCCTCGAACATTACCAGAAGAACGTAGTAGCCGGAACATCCTTCACACCAAAAAATTGGTAACTGCAATAATCTATCATTCCTGCAATCGAAAGAGAATTTTTAGTTTCACTTTTTTTTTAAACTTATTTATCTAACTTACCACTTTTTAGTCCAACTATTCAACTGCGAAAGAGAAATTTTGGCAACGTGCAAAATAAACCACCATCTCGAGTCAGAGTAGAAAAACTTATGCCACGAAAAAAATGTAAATAATTGATCTGCCATGTTTTACATTGTTTTCAATGTAATTTTATATTAAGAAATTAAATTTTAGATCACGGCATGTAAACTTACATAATATAAATAAATTTTATACCAACGAACCAAAAATAGATCAAAAAGAATTTAAAATTACATCTTATTTGGATTACACTGCTGAAAAAATAGATCACCCGTGTTTTAGATTTCGTATACTTTTAGAATTTTTTTGCTGTGTACCTCTTATGCCATAACACTCAAGTTTTTTTTAAAGTACTTCATGATCCAAAGTATCGAATGCTTTTTTAAGATCCAGAAAAAGGCCACCAACAATTTTTTTCTTATCAATGTTGTCGATAACAGAAGTTCACATATAGCAGTTAGCGTACTTGAACCGGATCTAAACCCATACTGATGGTTGTAAAGAATATTATTGTTGTTCAAAAAAGGGGTTGATTCTTCCGATCAATAGTTTCTCGAACACTTTACTTTGAACGCTCAAATTAGAAACGAGATTTAAAGATTGGAGTTACTTTTGCAGTTTTCAAACAATCAGGATAAGTTCCTGTTTCCAAAATGTTGTTGAAACATTCAGCGAGAATTGGTCCGAAGAGCTAACTGTGTTTTTTCAATAAACTTTTAGAAATGTTATCCGGCCCACAACTTTTTTAATTTTTTTAATGACTGGATAGTAAGTGTAACTTCATTTGACGATGTCGGGCGTAAGAATTAGGAGTTAGATTCATGTTTGTTAATAGATTGTAAGATAGATCAACAGTTATTTTCCCAGCTAATGATTTACCAATGTCTGCGAAAAAATCATTAAAGGACTGGCAAACTAGATGCTTGTTTTCTATTAGGCCATCATTAATTTTGAGAGGTATCGCGCTGTTATTTTTCGTTCTACCTAAAATTGAGTTAATGTTTTTCCATAACTTTGAGAGAGGAGTATTATTTAGAAGTTTCTCATAGTACGATCGTTTACAATTTCGCTTTTTCAATTCAACTTTTTTTGAAATGTGAGCAAGAAGTTCTTTCAGGTGCTGACTTTCGGGGTTCCGTTTTACTCTTTTGATGTAATTATTCTTTAACTTCATGAGAAACCATAAGTCGAAACACATCCAGGCGCCAAGTATTGGTATCCTCACACATTCTCCGCACGATGTTGTCGGCTGTCGTGTCTGGTTAGCGCGTACCCCTTCGAAACTCGGACAGTTGAACACTACGTGCTCTGGTGTCTCTACTGTGTCACCGCAGGTTGTTCAGAATGGCGAGGCCACGTGTCCAAACCGATGGTGGTACTGCATGAAGCATCCGTAACCAGTCAAGAACTGTGTCATGCAGAAATCCACCTCTCCATGTCTCCGATCCATCCAGAATCCGACGTTAGGGATCAAGCGATGGGTCCACAAATCACGTTCCGAGCTGTCCCACTGACGCTGCAAATAGGACATCGAGGCTTCTCTGGCATGTTTCCGCACATCGGGCATGCGCCTGTGCTCGTGGCAGAAGATATCTTCCTCTAACAAGACCGAGATGGGCATGACCCCCGCCAAAACATCGGCAGCTACCGAGGACACCGTCCGGTATGCGCTGGTTACTGGCAGGTTCATCAGCCGCTGCACACTGCAAAGCTTTTGCAGATTACTCTGCCTGCTCAAAACTGCCGCACTGTACTGCAAAATGGACGAAGTCACACTCGTCAGGACCCTCCGTCTGCTGTAGCGGAACGCCGAGTAGTTCGACATGGCCCGTGAGAGAGCTGCTGTCGCCATTGCAGCTCATTTACAGGCGTAGTCGAATTGGACCGTAAAACTCAGCCGGCCGTCGATCATCATCCCCAGGTACTTGATCGCACGCTTGGATTCGATTACGCACGGTCCAGCTGCAATCGTCCCTGATTGTGCTGAAATCAGGTTGGTGATCAGCACCATCTCGGTCTTGTGGTGAGCCAGACGCAAGCTCTTGGAGCGCATTCAACTATCCGCCTTCTCAATCGCTACTGTGGCGAGTAGCTGGACATCTTCGGTTGATGGGCCCGATGCCAGGAGAACCACGTCGTCTGCAAATCCCTCAAGTCTCACTCCCCGGCACGAGCTTCTGGACCTGCCTTTTCTGGACCTCGTTTTCATCTCTTCGCAGCATGTGCCCAATCCATCTACACTTAAGTTCCCGAATCTGGATTTCTAGTATCTTTTAAGGACACCGACACATTAGTTCCACTTTTGAGATCCGTAGAATAATACGGATTTGACGTTTGAGTTGAAGATTCGGATTTTCGTTCATAGAGAGATCTGGCGTGAGCGCTAAATGTTTCGGAGACTCGCAAACGTAAATCGGGCTTTTCTGATTCTGATACCACCAACAGGCGTTATCTGGCTGCTAAGGTACTGGAAGCATTCTACTTTCTCAACTTGTTTCCCGGCTGCCTTGGAGCTTTCGGTCGTCGAGTTTGCTCTGCATATCTCGTTGTCTTTGAGCAAGCAAAACAATATCGTCAGCCAGGTCAAGGTCGCTCAGTTGCTTCATTGTCGAAGGGTTCCACGGAAATCCTCGGTTTGGTCTACAGTCAATCGATCCAGTCAAGATTCCATCCATTACGATGAGAAAGAGTAGCGGTGATAAGGTACATCCTTGTCTCACTCCAGCAGTTACCGGGATGGTATCAGACTCACCCCCCCCCCCCCCCCCCCCCCATCTTTCCCATATATAACCCCGATCTATAATTTTCTTGTCGTGTGCAAAGCGAATAACTTAGAATTCCACTGATATAAGTTCGTAGAGAAGTTTGTCCACATCCAATAACACGGTGATAGAACCCTACTTTTGGGACATCACTTTTAATCTGTGTACATTTTTCAAGGATATAATACCTGGTTGATATGAACGAGAAAATTGGAATAACTCTCGAAGCTTTTACTTAGCTCTAACTTAAGAATGGCCAATTTCAAAACATTTGCTGAGCTACACACGATATGCTGCTAGCCACGATCCGATAACTTTAGTATGTATATTTCGTTCCGGATAGTTTTCTTTTATATTAAAGCCGAAAGTATTACTCAAATAGGCCGCAAGCCACCATCCAACAGTCCCAGGCGTTGTTTTAGTTGAGAATACTTCGAATGTCTGTGAATATAATTCTTTTGTAATGTTTCTTTTTATTTCACAGTGTTACGCTTATTGCCTTATGGACCTCACTCAAACCGTAAGTGAAAAAGGATAAATCCGATTGATTTTCTTAGTCAATACCGTTTTAATCGAACCAGGCCCGGAAAGGAAAACTCAACTACGATGCAGCTTTGAGGAAAATACATATGCTTCCAGACCAGTATCAGGAACCGTTCCGTCTTGGTTTGGACAGTTGCAGAACGGCTGCCGACGACATCGAGGATACCTGTGAGATGGCTTACGCACTATTAACGTGTTTCTTCAAAGCGTCGCCCATGTTTTACTTCCCTTAAAATTAATTTGTGAAAAAAATATTTATTTTAGTTCTTGTCTATTTTTTCTTCATAATCGAGCTCATCCATGTCCTGTAATTCGATGGTCGTGTCGCTTTCGATTGATCTGGGTTCCGGTTTGAACAGAGACGTTATGCGATTGAAATATTTAGCAATTTTTGAATGAAAATATTCCACCATGAAAGAAATGCTTGCCAAGCTGCATCCGATGCTCAAAATCAAATATGCTCCCAGGAAATGGGAAATTGTTAGTTTCACAACTTCATCATCTCCGGCACTCGCTCGAGCATTCCAGATGTTTTGCTGCACAATGGTATGAAGGTAACGATTGGCTGACTAAAAAAAGAAATGAAATACGTTCAATTTTTTTTTTCATCAAGATTCGAGAAATGCAAACCCTTATTTCCCAAAACATCTGTACTCCGGACTGCTTCACTTGCATAATAAAATCGTTGAAAGCCTGGCGGAAAGGACAAGTTTTAGTAACGATCGCTACGACACTCTCCCAGTACAGATCGTCTTTCAGCAGTTGAAGCATTGTTGAAGCCTCGTTGTCTACAAAAGATGCCGGTACAAAATGGCAGGCTTCCGTTCGTTCTCCGATATATCCGAGGTCATGCGATTTAGAATGTGCAATAAGATGATCCATATCCTCGACACGGTAGTTTTTGACTAGAATTTTCATGTGAGGCTAACAAAAACGAAATATTGAACTAAATGGTTAGATAATATCCAGTAAAACAAACCTGAGGAGCATAAAGAATAGAAAAAATCCACGAGAGAGCTTCACCAGCGTACAAAGTTCCACTGGCGGCCAGATCATACGTAGTATCAATTGGCTTTTCGTACTGTGGTAGAGTCATGACTCCGGCCAATCCACCACCATAACTGTTACCAACCATAAATCCAGCAAACAACAGTGAAATTGTTAGAAAAGTGCAAGATATCATATCCGTACGCATCCGAGCGGATTGTTCCATGTAGAACCCAATCATGGTCAGCATTGCATCACTAATGGTGATAGGCGATTCGTTCGCTGGCTGCAAGATTGTGAAGCGTCCTTTTTCGATCAACCATACGGCAATGGTGCCGGCACAGAAGGCGACAAACACGGCGATCCACAGCGATCCAGCAAACGATAGGAAAGGTGTCCTCCAGGGCGCTAACATTCGTGGCTTTGGGACCAGAACAGTGATGCCAGATCGACTTATTGGCTGCGTGTAGGTGGAGAACTCGTACGGTTTTCTCCTGTAAATATTAATATCAATAAAATTAGAAAGGTTTTTCAACTAAAAGTTAAATATCCAGATTGTTGCGAAACGTTTTACAATGGTTTGAGTCATTTTATGTATCTTACCAGTAGTATATAGCAGCCACCGCCATGTCTGCTCTTCGTTCGACAACAGCTCCAAGAAGTCCATTTCCAGTACCGTTATCATACACGTTTCCCCAGAAATGTGCTTCATCTGGAAAAGCATTACAGGTATTAAGCGCTTCAAGCTACATTTCTTTCAATTAGTCTTACCAAACGAAGCCTCTACGGTGCAATTGTACCTGCTACAAAATTCCAAGATCAGTGTAGGTTCTGTGCCATCCAAAAACAGTGGAACATCATCCTGTTTGAAGGCAGGATCGTATCTTGCGTTGGCCAACTCGGGAGTTGTTTCCGCATAATAAACATAGGGCGGGTACATCAGGCTGCACAGCTTGATTGGGAAACCGTTCATATTAACAAACTTGTCCGGAAAGTAGTCCGGTGGCCAAATTGGTTCAATGGCAACGTTGTAGGCACTTCGGCTTCCATTATTGAATATTTTCGTTGTATGGTATGCAAATTTTCCAACTTGTTCTTCTGGGCATATGAATAGCAGCTCCGGTAGCTCTATGATGGCTCGATGATCTTTAAATTGATTCAGTGCATCCAAGCTGGATGTATTCATTACTGTGATCAATCTTTTTGCAGACGACCGTTGATCGGATTGATCATGTACAGCTATGAACAGATCCAAGAACGGCGTAAAGGCAGTTTCCGACACTATAAAGCCCTGACAGCCCAGATCTACTGCATACTGATAGGATTCCTCGAAATTTTCTTCATCGACCGAAAGCGTCAGCATTGGCATTGTTTTGTTCAAATAAATTTCATCCGACCAGGACCTGATTACACATACGGCATAATAATGAGCAAAGTGAATCAAGGTAAGATTGTTCAACAATGAAACCAACAATAGGTCGCCGATAGGTTGAAATGTATTAGTTGTAACGTTCATTGTAACTTGTTTGTAAATATGTAACAAAACTGCGAGGCATTCAGTTTTATTATGGAAGCATATATTTCAAAAGTTATTATTATCAATTATTCTTAATGTTCATTTTCTATGTCGATTACACCGATTAAGTTATATCGTCTAGAGTCATTGAGTGTCCTCTTCTCTGAATAACTTACGTCATGGAAAGTTTTCAACTGATGAGACTAATTATAGACCGAAAGCACTTCAGTTGTTATTTGCATAGCTAATCGTTTCATTGTTCACCGAGTAAAGTTCGAGAATAGCTTCAATTTTTTTCAACCTTCAATTCATAAAAACTTAATTTCTTGATTTTTCTTTCCTTAATAAATAATTCAGGGTTTTTTTATAAATATTTTAACATATTCGGTCTCCATTCAACTAGAAAATCCTCTTGGAAGTATTAAGCTTTCACAGTTTTAACTGTTGCACAAGAAAATCATTAAAGCTTATAGCATGAGGTTTGAAATGGAGGCACCTACCTTAAAGATTTTCTACATGAAATGAATAGTAACTAACAAGGCCGTGCGAACGGAGGGAAGGGGGGTTAGGGGTTTAACCCCCCTCCCCTCTTGCGAAGGAGATTTTTCCCAAATAAAATTTTCCGTTCAAGAAATGACGTGAATTGACTTCGGGTCTTATCTATGATGGAATAACGCAGCAAATACCGTGGAGAAGAAAAAATCCACAAACTGTGGAAAGACAAATGATGTATTTTGAAAGCGAAGTTTACATTGCGTTCGTTCGTAAAGGGTGATACGGTCCAAATTTGGTCAAGGGAAAACGCGTGTAAATCGGTGAAATCGTTTATTTAAAAAATCGAATTAAATTTCTTTTTCAAGTTTAATTAGTATAAAATTCAGGACAAATATTCAGTTAGGTTTCCGCTTTTCCAAATCCGAATTACCAGGCCTTACGCTTAACCCCTGCCATCAGATTTTGTACAGCCACCTTGCCCACCTTCTTCGCCGCAGAAAGCCAGTTTGCCTTGAACCGCTGCTCGTCCTTAGCAGGTTTTTTGGTCTTCTTTAGGTGCCGCTTGACAATTGCCCAGTATTTCTCAATTGGGCGGAGCTCTGGTGTGTTGGGAGGGTTCTTGTCCTTGGGAACCACCTGCACGTTGTTGGCGGCGTACCAGTCCATGGCCTTTTACCGTAATGGCAAGATGCCAAATCCGGCCAAAACAGTACGGAACAACCGTGTTTCTTCAGGAAAGGCAGCAGACGTTTATTCAAACACTCTTTCACGTAAATTTCCGTCCCGAAAGCTATGAAAAAGCTGCTTTTCAAGCCACAGATACAGATATTTCTTCGCAAACTTTGACAGTTTCATGTGCTTGAAAATATCTGCTACCTTTCCCCATCCTTTTGCCGTATAAAACTACTGTCCCGGAAGCTGCTTTCGGCTTTACGTAGGTTTCGTCGTCCATTACCACGCAGTCAAACTTCGTCAGCATCGTCGTGTACAGCCTCCGGGATCGCGCTTTGACCATCGTATTTTGTTTATCATCGCGATTTGGAGTCACTACCTTCTTGTAAGTCGATAGTCCGGCTCGTTTTTTGGCTCGATGCACGGTTGTAGACGATACACCCAGCTTATTTGCGGCATCTCGGAGAGAGATGTTAGGGTTTCGCTTGAAACTTCCGGCAACTCTCTTTGTAGTCTCAGCGGCTTCCGGTTTTCGATTTCCCCCCGATCCAGACTTCCTGGCTGTCGACAAACGTTCCCCAAACACTTTAATTACATTCGTAACGGTTGATTTGGCAACTTTTAGCGATTTTGCCAGCTTTGCGTGCGAGTAGCTCGGATTTTCGCGATGCTTCAATAGGTATGAACAAGAATTTGGAAGATTGTTTGTTTTTGTGGTTTCTTAACCGCGTGTCAACAAAACCGTATCCACGACCATGGTTATTTTGAAAGCAAAATCATTCGCTAGAAGATGCGGTGTTCCTGTATCTTTTAAATTTTCCCATCACTGGGCTCAAAATTTCAAAGTTAGGTACGGCATTTGGAAGCTTAAGCTTTGCGGGGATATATTATCAAGTGATTAAGGAAGTATTTCTGATTTCCTCAATCAATTTCATAAGGAATTGCAGAGTCGTGAGCTAACAGCTCAAATGATTTACAACGCAGATGAATCTGTATCGTTCTTTAAAACGCTTCCATCAGAAACACTTGTTGTTCCTAGCGAGAAAAATGCTGCAGGGCATAAAGATGACAAACAGCGAAAAACTTTTATGCCATGTTGTAATGCAACCGGAGACCACGAATTACAGATGGTTATCGTAGAAAAATCAAAAAATCCTAGAGCTTTCAAAAATTTTAAGGTGCGCGTCACATATTTCGCCTCTCAAAATGCCTGGATGACTCGAATGATTTTCCAAAACTGGTTCCTCCAGGACTTCGTACCAGCAGTACACAAATTTTCAGCCGAAATGTCTATTTCCTCTAAAGCTGTGTTGTTTCTGGATGATTGCTCAGCACATCATATGAATGATGAGCTAAAAATCGATGATGGTTTGATAACTGTTTTTTTATGCCTTCAAATGTGACTGCAGTGATTCAACCCATGGATCAGAATGTAATTCAGAACTGTAAACTAAAATATCGTCAAAAACTTTTGCTACATGTCATGGCTCGCGAAATCGATATAGGTCAAAGCTTGAAGAGCATAACGTTGAGGGATGTATGTTTCTGGATGCACGATGCTTGGAGTGAAACACAGCGTACAGTAATCAAGCAGTCATGGATTAAGATTGGAATTATTTTAAATAACAAACTCGTTCACGAAGATGGTGTTCCCTTGATCCATTTGATTGCTGTAAACAACCGCGATGAAACTATTTTGCCACAGGACCCTGAGGAGAGATATGCAAGTAAAGCATTTATGGATGAAGAAATTCTGAACATGACGCTGGATGATCAGTCAGCATTAAACGAGCCCCTCGAATCATTGGAGCTATTAAAAATTTCGGATGTAGCACCAGACTCAGAATCAGCGGCATCTTCCCCAAATGATTCATGTAAAACTTCAAGAAACATAAATGATGTTGAAGCTGTACGTATGTTAGACAACATAGTTGATTGGGCTGATGTTTCAGATCTCTCTAGAGATGATGTCATCTTCTTGCGATGTATAAGAGAGATTGCTTTGAAGAAAGCCCAAACAAATAAAATACAGCTTTAAGATTACTTGAATAAGTTCCGTTATACCATCATATTTAGTTATACAGTAGTTTCTCGATTTTATCACTATTCGATTTTATCAATACTCGCCAAATTCACGCTCGATTTTATCAAGGTTATTGTTTCGATTTTATCACGATTTTTAAGAAATCATTCAGAAACCATTATCAGGTGCTTAATTTTCATTCAAAAGCATAGAGCGTCTTTGTTTATGATATTTTTTATGGTTTATGTCATAGTATATAGGTATCCAATAATATGAAAAAGTTATTGAACTGCTTATTTTATCTGTATAGTGTTTAAAATCGTCATTTGGATTTTAAAAACGCTTGTAATAATCGACACAAGTATTTTAACGTCACGGTGATGCTAGTGTTGTTACTTGGGTTGGTTAGTTGCTTTAAAAAATTTAACTTTTTTGGTTATGCGAATCATATAAAAATGTGGGTGAATTTAAGCGTTTTTGAAAAGAGATAAGTGTCTCTGATTTCTTTGTTGAACTTGTTTATTTTAAAGGGTGTATTACTTGCTCACTCGGAAGGAGATCGCCAATAGCCCCTAGTTGCTGGTCAAGCCACGGCAACCGTCTGGGGTGGGCTACAAACGCCTCTTTTGCTGGGCCAGCTAGAGTCTGAGAAACTTTTGAGCTCAAGGTCGGCTCTTGCTTTAAAGGAACTGGTCGGATATTCAAGAAAGAACACAAAATGATTTTAAAAAGGCAAAATTGTCATGTATTATAAACTTACTCTGTGTAGTGTGGGTGTGTAGGGTGTGTTCTGCTTCGACTGCTGCTGCTGGTGCCGGCCGGCCGTAACGGGTCTGCTTCGTCGCTGCGCTTCCAACCGTGGTCATCGACTGACCATTCGAAGCAATGGAACCGGAGGGTAGTTGAATGGTAGTTGAATTTTTACGAACCCGTTTGAAGGGATCAAACAACACCCTCTGGAACCAGTTCGAGATGAATCTGATTGGCGGTTATGGTTGGCCGTCCTCGTGGTGGATGCCAATCTTTCGCTGGTACTCTGGATGGTGCCCGCAGCGCTTGCGCTCCGCAGGCTCCTCGACAGAGCAACGGAACCCGATGGATTGTTATAGGCTGGGTTGCTGGTTATTTTCCGCTATTGTTGTCCACTTTGTTCGTTGGATCCTTTGCTTCTTGGTCTAGCAATTTGATGGATCCAACTAGCGGATGGACACGGGATGGTCGGGACCCTCTGACCAGTGGTTCGGCTCACCTGCCCAGTTGCCACGTGTAACCGGAGTTGGTTGAGTCGCCTTGGTAGGATTCGTTGCCTGGAATCCTCCTGACCCAGGATGGCGATGGCAGAGTAGCGGATTGTAAAACGGTGATTCACTGGCCCGTTTGCCTCGTGCGAACGGAAGCTTTGTTGAACCCACTTGGCGGGATTTTAGGGCCAGATTCTTTACCCAGAATCTTGAGGCAAAATACTTAAAGGAGAATCTTAAGGGTCCTGGATGGGAATATGGGATAAAATAGGGAGGGTTTCTTGACAAATTATTGCTCAACTCACTTGACTCGATTTCTTTACAGCTCACTGTTCTTTTTTTTATACTTTCCACTTAGTTATTTATAACTGATAACTATTGTTACTAACTTTTAGTATTCGCTCTGTAACGGTGTTTTCGCTTGCGTGGCTACAGGTGGAAAGAAAATTTTAATTTTCTTTTGTCAATGAGTTGGCAACCCCCTGACCCAACATCCGTTCCATTTTCCACTGACGTTTAGTTTGCTGTCATTCCCGTTTCGTTGATTTTGAGCTTTGTGTGTGTTTTTGTATTTTAAATTTAAATCTGCTGAATGTTTTCCCTCGTATCATTATAATTTGGAGTGTCTAATTTATTTATATTTTTAACTAACTGAACCTTTCTAATCTAATCTTTACAAATTTTGTCCCTGTGAAGCTGAGTTCCATCGGAAAATTGTCGATTAACAGCTTGAACGCTTTGAGTGATCGAAAGGAACACTCCAAAATGGCTTGCTCTATGGGGGTTTAACGGGGCAAGATAACCTAAAGGTTACAGGTGGCGTGCGTAATCCTTATTGAATAGCCTTTAGTATTGTCTGAATGTATAATTTTGGAAGAATAAAATGAAATTCTGCTAGCTTTGTCTGAAAATATGACTAAGATTTCTGTTTTTCTACAAATAAAGACAAAAGATTATCTACCCATAAAGCAAATTTCGAGAAACACACTGAAAAAGTCTAAGTTGTGCAAATTTTATAATATTTCTCGAATAAATATACTTTTTAGTTCATCAAAGGTGTTAAGATTAAAATATTGAAATTTGAAATTAGCAGAAAAAAATTTTTTGATGCTAATTTTTTTGAACTTTTTTTCAAAATCGAAATAAGAGATAACGACTGTTAAATTTCCATCAAAACAAAATCATTCACTTTAATTAGATGTAGACTATCAAATGAATAAACAACATGGTTTTATTTCAAGAAAAAGCCTAAAAATTTGCTTTAGAGAAGAATATTTTGAACTGAAAACGATCCTTTTTGTTTAGTAATCTTTGATAATTACGCCTTATGATCAAAATTTATTGATACAAAACGTTTCCACTACTGAAAATATTATAAATTATTGATTAAAGACAGTAAAAATACTTTTTTCTACTTCAATTTTTAGTTCCGCCAAATTCACGGTTTCGCCATATTCACGGTGAAATTTTTTTTGACCGTGATAAAATCGAAAATCTACTGTAATTGTATTCAACAACTTTGATTTAGTTAAAATTATTATAACAAAAAACCTGTTTAAACTTGACTTTTTTGTATAAAAATCTTGATATCTTGATACCCTGATCAATCATCTTCACTTTGAATCCATCAGTTTTGTCCCTTCAGAATAATTTCAGCCCTAAGATGTTCAACGAAAATTTAAAAAGGCAATATTTAGTATTTTTGCGTTGAATAAAAAATGATGAAAAAATCGGGTGAAAAAATGAGACAAAATCGGGGGTAGACAAAATCGGGAGTAGACAAAATCGGTGTGTGACAAAATCGGTGTGTGACAAAATCGGGTTTTCACTGTATATGAAAGAAAATCTTTTTTTTTGTAATTTCCTTAAAAATTTGGAATACTTGTTTTTCCAAATTTAAAAAAAAACTGTAGAATTTTACTTTTATCAAGCATGCATCATCATCATCATAAAAACATTTTTTCCGAAAATTGTTCCAAAAATTCAATTTTTAACCTAAAAATCATCATTATTGAAAATTAAACTAAAGTTTTTGGTTTATTTTGCAAATAAAGTGAATGAAACTGGTTTTAATTCCGAATTGTTTCATCGAAATCCGGGCAACTGGGTCGTTTGTATTAAATATCCAAACAAGCCCGAGTAAAAACGGGCAGTCTGGCAAGCTTAGGGTAGATCTGCTTAAAAAAATGTCAAAGTTGCCTTGATTCTAAAGTGAAAATTACTATTTTAAGCAATACGCGCCGTCTAATATCGTTTTTTAACCCCATAAAGAAGATTAACAATCCCATCCAAGTATCCATTTTACTGTGGCCACGTCAGAATAGAGTGGCAATGAAAATGGGCGCTAAAACTTCACATAATGATGAATGAGCATCAGTAAACCTTATTGCTTTTGGCGCCTTCCTACTCTGGGTGATATGAATAAAAAAAATGGAAATTGGGTGCCATGACTTTTATTTGATACGAATTAAATCTAAAAATTAATTGTCGAAGTCCACAAGCACATTTTCGAAATTATGTCTCCATTTTCTTCGCGCTAATACGAAAACTATAAAAAATATCATCCAAATAGCTGAACTCGCAAGAGTTATTCGTGTTCGCACATATACATACATATGCCTCTATTATTATAAACACTTTAGATTTACAAATGTATAAATAGTTGTTGTTTCTAGCTCTATTGGCATTTAAAGAGGGCTCTTATTTTTAAAAACCGTTTAACAGTTTACAACAACGAATACTTTATTAAATTTCAATGAAACACTTTCTTTTGCTTGATAAACCTTTAAAAATTTAACATTCTTTCGAACATTGGTTGAGTTGATTAATTTATTAAACAGGCTCAAAAGCTGAAACTCACTATCTTACATTAATTTTGCGTAGAAAAACGATTTTGCCAAAACTACCATGAATTGAAAATTAAATTAGGTCTCTTCTAATTTTCTTGAATGATGAGAAAACAATCTTGGACTTATAAGTAGCGCAAATCTATAGAATATCTTGTATGCAACTCTTTCAAAGTTTCGCGTAGAGAAATCAAATTTTACCTTCACAACCTTAATTAACCAAAAAGGACTTTGAACGCTATGAACTTTCATAGTAGTGATAAACTTGGACATTATAAATGTCGTATTTGAGCAACAAACAACTCAAATCGGGTAAGACGGATATAAAAAAATACTGGTCACATGAAAAGCTAAGATAATTTAGAATCCGGTCAGTTATAAACGTTCGTATTTTAAAAACTGTTCATGTGATCGATAAACTTTCTATGGAGGAAATGAAGGTGTTAATATGATATTTAATATAAAAATATAGAAAAAAAATTAACCGCCGTTTTCAAGAAATACTCTTACTTTATCATCAAATCTCTTTTTTATCCTTGCACAATTTTTTTTAGTCATGTATTGATCCTTTTTTTTCCACAGAAGCAAAACCTTTGCAAAATCATGATGTTTTACACTAATTCACCTGGAAAAAGCAATTGGAATCTGGTTGGAAACTTTTCATGAGTCCAAAATAAAATTTCTTTGTCCATCAGAACACATCTGTGGCATTGCGTAAAAACACAGATTGGGATCCATGGAACTGCTTATTTTTAGTTATTTTCTGGGTGCCTACTAGATAGGCAACACTTTTTGCCTACCGGAAACGGATTTACTGCATTGTTAAGGGGTCTGCATTAAGCTATCACCAATAACACTAGTTTACAAAATTTTAAAAAAATCGTGAACTTGATAAACTGACCAACATTTTTTATGTAAAATCGGGCGCTGAATCCGAAAATGAAATTCAAAAAAATCTCAGTAGAACCGTTTTTGAGTTATGCTCCAAATATGAAATTTCGGAAAAATTAAAAAAGTTCTTGTACTTAGATTAACATATCTCGGACGGCATAACAGTAATTTGAAATCTCTTTTTTGCATATTAAAGATGAATAAATTTTCTATCGATCATCTCAACACTGTTTTTGCGTTTGACCAACAGTATTGTTGATATTAGTGACTTTATGAGGAAGAAAATTATAAAAAACGCATTTTTTTAGAGAAAATTTTGTTTCAACGAAAGTTTTTGACTCGATGGTAGCATTTAAAAAATCTGATTTTCTTTTGCGCTTAAATGTCAATTCAAAACAAAGATTTCAAGTGGTTATTTATTATAATAAGTTGAAATTTGAAGAAGTTATGGCTACTTTACCATAACTGTAATTTTTGCAGTTTTTCACAATTTAACGAACCGCAGTACACTTATCATAGTATAGGAAGAATGAAACATGATAAATCTCACTCGCTCCAAGTCAAAATTATTAATTAGCTTACCAAAAGGTCACATGCTAAGTTTCAGGAAGATCTGACCATAGGGAGGGGTTGCTTGAGTCTCAAACGTGAATAAAATTTTGAGGTATTATGCCCAGAAGGAACGAAAAATACTGGTTTTTCATCAATCACTTTTTTCATCACTAGCTGATTGTTTTTTATGGTTGATTTTCTTAAAGCCTAAAATGAGACAAATATTTCACCCGAAGACTGTAACTCGATTGGATTTGAAACAGAAAAGTTATTGCGGTTCAAAGGCCGCAAATTTTGTCCAACACGCAATGAGTACTTTTTACGCATTGCGTTTTATACAACAATTTTCGACCAAAATACAATCTTTGAACCGCAATAACTTTTCTGTTTCAAATCCAATCGAGTTACAATCTTTGGGTGAAATATTTGTCTCATTTTAGACTTTATGAAAATTAACCATAAAAAACAATCAGCTTGTGATGAAAAAAGTTATTGATGAAAAACCAGCATTTTTCGATCCTACCGGGCAAAATATCTCAAAATTTTATTCACGTTTGAGACTCAAGCAACCCCTCCCTATGATCAGATCTTCCTGAAACTTGGCATGAGACCTTCTGGTAAGCTAATAAATAATTTTGACTTGGAGCGAGTGAGATTTATCATGTTTCATTCTTCCTATACTATGATAAGTGTTCTGCGGTTCGTTAAATTATGAAAAACTACAAAAAATACTATTATGGTAAAGTAGCCATAACTTCTTCAATTTTCAACCAATTTTGATAAATAACCACTTGAAATCTTTGTTTTGAATTGACATTTAAGCGCAAAAGAAAATCAGATTTTTTAAATGCTACCATCGAGTCAAAAACTTTCATTGAAACAAAATTTTCTCTAAAAAAATGCGTTTTTTATAATTTTCTTCCTCATAAAGTCACTAATATCAACAATACTGTTGGTCAAACGCAAAAAAAGTGTTGAGATGATTGATAGAAAATTTATTCACCTTTAATATGCAAAAAAGAGATTTTAAATTACTGTTATGTTGTCCGAGATATTTTAATCTAAGTACAAGAACTTTTTTAATTTTTCCGAAATTTCATATTTGGAGCATAACTCAAAAACGGTTCTACTGAGATTTTTTTGAATTTCATTTTCGGATTCAGCGCTCAATTTTACATTGGAAATGACCTTCAGTTTACTGAGTTCAAAAATGCTGTAAACTAGTGTAACCATAGACTTTTTACCATAGTTGAGATCAAGGGTTCCACTACGGTGCTTGGTTTGAACTTCATGAGCATCCCAGAGTGGCTTCTTATCCTTTTTAACCATTTGGGCCAACAAAAAATTCAAAAAAAATCAACAGTTCATGAGTTTTCAAATCGATACTGACAAATTTTCAAGACGATTCACACAGGGGAAAACGATGTTAAAAGGTGATCAAAATTGTTTACGCCAAAACGGAGCATTTTAGACCCATAGTGTCTTCGGGACATTTTACCTACATTCAAAGCACTTTAAAATGAGCTTTTGATAAAAATGATTAAATCACCTAGCAGTGAGATAGAAAAATTATTTTTTGTATTTTTCATTTTAGAGCACTTATGTCTTTGACAAGTTTTTAGATTGTAAAAAATGTAGCAATTTTGTTAAAGACGTCAACATCGTAGAAGCTAACCCAAAAAGTTAGAAGGGTTCAAAATAAAAAAATATTTTTTTATCAAAATTTTCAGTATTTTAACGATATCTTTTTAGGCCGAGCTTATTCGAGCAAGATATGTTTGAAAGAGTTTTGAGTCACTTGAAATCGAATAGTTTTTTGGAACACACTTAATAAAAATATTCAGACTGAAACGAGTTAGATTGGAAAAACTATGAAAAAATAGCTGTTTTCGAACACCTGTATCTTTCTAGTTCGGTTGAGTTCGGTTCATTTTTTGGTTGCATTAGAATCAGGCAGGTTTCAACGTTGTAAAAACATATAGTTTACAATGTTAAGTTGTTTATTTTTTAGCTTTATAAATGATTAAAGTTAGTTATTTTCAAGGAATCTAGAGGAAATTTTTTTTGCATTTAAAATTAGCTAACCGAAAAACAAACTCATCAAGTATATTGTATTGTAAGCGGAAAGGTAGATGATAAGGTTCGTCAATGGAGGCTTAAAAACGTCATACGCGAGCAAGAGAATGATTAGGCTAAAATTTCACCACAATAAAAACGATTGCTAATTGTCAGTTTAAATAAACTTGGAATTTGTCCTCTAGATTCCTTGAAAATAGCTAACTTTAATCACTTATAAACCTACAAAATAAACAACTTAACATTGTAAACTATATGTTTTTACAACGTTGAAACCTGCCTGATTCTAATGCAACCAAAAAATGAACCGAACTCAACCGAACTAGAAAGATACAGGTGTTCGAAAACAGCTAATTTTTCTTAGTTTTTTCAATATAACTTGTTTCAGTCTAAATATTTTTATTAAGTGTGTTCCAAAAAACTATTTGATTTCAAGTGACTCAAAACTCTTTCAAACATATCTTGCTCGAATAAGCTCGGCCTAAAAAGATATCGTTAAAATACTGAAAATTTTGATAAAAAAATATTTTTTTATTTTGAACCCTTCTAACTTTTTTGGGTTAGCTTCTACGATGTTGACGTTTCCAACAAAATTGCTACATTTTTTACAATATAAAAACTTGCCAAAGACATAAGTGCTCTAAAATGAAAAATACAAAAAATAATTTTTCTATCTCACTGCTAGGTGATTTAATCATTTTTATCAAAAGCTCATTTTAAAGTGCTTTGAATGTAGGTAAAATGTCCCGAAGACACTATGGGTCTAAAACGCTCCGTTTTGGCGTAAACAATTTTGATCACCTTTTTACATCGTTTTCCCCTGTGTGGCGATTGTGCAAAATTATTTTCATCTTGTCTTTTGCATCGTAAACAACCCAAATACACGTAAATTTAAAAATATGAAAATAATAGACAATACAGTCCTTTTTATAACCATCACAACTCTGCTAATTTTTTTCATATCCGAGCTCTAGTAACGTAGCTATAATCGAAATAAAGTGCCCGGATAATAAATGATCATAACTTTAAATTCATGGGTATTTACATGTCTAGTTGGCGTTATCATAAGGATCACTTTAAAAAAAACTCGCAAGGTCAATCGGCTCGTCAGTTGTTGAGCACTCAGCAGCTACAATAGATCATAAAAGCTGCTAACACTTCAATGAAACATTCTCCGAATGATTTGCATCAAACATTTTACTGGTCTCTATTGGTAGTTGGAATTAACTTGCTTTGGTTATGAACTATTTTTGAATTTTATGCCGCATACTTTTATTATACGTGTTTAGAATTGAATCGTCTGAAAACGAATCGTCCATGGTTAAGAAACCTTTGGATATTCCCATCAAATAATATTTCCATCGTAAAACTCATCATCGATATACTTATTCCTATACCAAGAATCATGTAAGATCCCATCAAATGACTAGTGGTGAGTGTTTCGGCCTCAGATCCTTGATTGGTATTGCGACTATCGAGAATGCCTTGCTGAATTTTTAAATTCATGTAATTCTTCACAATTTGAAGTTCCCAGTAGTTCTGAATTCCCGATTCTTTGACCGCTAAAACAAGTTTGTTGAAATGATGTTTGAGAGGCCATGTTTTCGAAACGATCGCTGTACACATTTGCCAAAACAGATCGTCTTTCAGTAACTGCATAAGACTAGCTGATCCTTCGTCCAGGAAATCTATGGGTCCAAAGTGCCCAAACTGAGTCCGCTCACCGATGTATCCTATATCGAGAGCGTACCGATGATCAATCATGTAATCTATATCCACTAAGCGATAGTTTTCGACTATTTTTTGAAGGAACGGCTGAGCGAAGGAATAACATGAATTAGATCAAAGCAAGATTGACCTGTTTTACTTACTTGGGGAGCTTCCATTATTGCGTAGATTCATGATATAGCACTTCCTGCTAGTAACATATTGCTTTCAGCGAAATCCCTTCCAGTATCGATAGGTTTCTCGTATTGAGGAATGGTCATAATGCTGGCAAGACCTGCACCGTATAAGTTTCCTACCATGAATCCTGCAAGCATCAGTGACGAAAAAAGAAATACGCATGATACAAGATCATTCCTCATGATAGCTGTCTGCTCCATATAGAATCCAATGATTGTTAGTACTGAATCGCTGATTGATTTGGGTTCTCCATGCTCAATGATTTGAACCCTTACTCGCTCCAAGAACCACACCGATAACACTCCGGCCAGAAATGCTAGGGCCACAGCGATCCAGAGATGCGGAGAAAATGATAAAAAAGGCGTTCGCCAAGGATCGACCAAGCGAGGTTTAGGCACCAGAATAGTAACACCCGAGCGACTGATGGATTCTGTGTAGGTGGAAAACACGTATGGTTGAATCCTGTAAAAAAAAAACACAATTCAAATTGGAAGAGCTGATCACAATCATTTGTTTACCAAAAATAAAGGGCCGCTACAGCGAAATCTGTTTTCCGGTTAGCAATTGCTCCAAGAACACCGGGTCCAGAACGATTGGGATATACGTCTCCCCATAACTCAATCTCATCTTAAATGATCATAAAGATACAAAACTTGAATAAGATGGACGAATTTCCTCATCTTACCGAAATAAGCTTCGATAGAGCAGTTATATCGTTGACAAAAGTGAACCAGCAGCATTGGTTCGGAACCATCGATGTATAACGGAACATCCTCGCTACAGTATTGAGGGTCACATCTGGCATTTGCTTTGTCAGGGGTCTGCAAGAAAGTGCTTATAGTTAAACTAAGAAAATCAATGTTAAAATAAACTACCGTCTTTTCGTAGTAACCGAATGGTGGATTCACCACGCTTTTTAAACGCACTGGAATACCACGAAAATTTTGACCATCATCTGGAAGAAATTGTTCTAACGAAATGGCATTGAATTGAACAATCGTTGTTCCAGGGGATCCATTTCCGAAAATATCAACGGTTAAAAGTTTCAACAGTTTTTCTTCGCTATCGGAAGCGACTATCAGAGTATTACGAAGATCTGGGCAAATGGAACAAGCTGTATTAGAAAATGTAATTATATATGTTTTACATTCAAGTTTAACATATTGCAGATGCATGCATCCGCTTTCAGAAGCTATTTTGAAATGATCGTTTCCCCAGTATAAAACCCATTCTTTTCGCAAGCTATCGCACTACATAGGGTAACGGACTTATTTTGGACCGGGTACATATTTTGGACCACCTTGCAGCTTTTTTCCCATCTTTCTCTCATATATCATGTTAATCATGAGAGTTTTGAACAAATATAGTTAAAGCTACTTCTTATGATTCTAATCATATCAAATATTCCATTTAAACAATCTGATAAGAGATAGACAATTGAAAATAAAGTTTTGATTTTTCAAAGTTGGGCCAAACCAAGCCAATTTCAGGAGGAAGTGCCATTATTGGACTCAATTTTCAAGAAGTTTTCTGCCTAGGTGTGATGAATTTAACAACTACAAACATGTTTACAGCTATGATAGAACACTTGAAAACTAGTTTGCAAGCTCGCAGAATCAAAAAAACTTGTTTTAATCGCAATTCGAGCCATGTCGAAAATAGGTCCTACTTATTTCCTTAGGGACTTATTTTGGATCACCCAACATAACCTGCGTATTAAACTTGCTGTTAAATGTTCATTAACGCAATAAAACGTTGTACGGCGATATGAAAATAATTATGCACACTATTTCTATCGCTAATTATTAAAAAAAATGGAATTTTCGTATTATTTATTTTATTGAAACGACTCGCTAAAGCCCAAAACCGCCCTCAGACCGGGTTCATTTCAATCGGCATATAACCAAGCCATTTATTGTTTTAATTCATCAGTGTTTTAACTTACTTTTTGTGCATTATGCTTTAAACCAAGTTAATCTTACAATCTACATTAATGGCAACTGTTTGATGAGCAGTTCTCAAAAATACAGCTAAACGAAAATATGAAAAACTGGACATGCACCAATTTTTTATTAAGTCATTATTTGTTATGTTTCATGAAAATTTTTGACAGTTTGGTCTAAAACTTACAAACATACAGGGTTGATTTTCGAGAATATAGTTGATTAGGTAGAAAAACGAAATATAAACTCCGTTTAAGAGAAGGGTTGGGAAAAAAACGACAACAAATCGGCAAATATGTAACTGAGTTTAAAATTTGTAACAGTTGAAATATCTCAGTTAATAGTAGACTAATTTATATAATATATTCAACTATAGCTATGAGATAGCCTTAACGTGATTGAAAACTTAAGAAAAAAAATTGTTGAAATGTGTAAAAATTACAAGCGAAAAAGTACTAAAACTCAAATTTTTCTGCCCTTGTGTTATGCAATTATTGGAAAAGAAAACTGTTGATTAATTTACTCCAACGATAATTTATTTCGTAGCACAAAAGTTGTTTCAAAGATAAAACTGAACTTTTGCGAATTTTTCAGCGAAAAGAAAACTGGCTTTTAGATAGTTACAAAAATCGCATAATTCTCGCACATTTGAATCTTTTTGATATCCACGAATTCTACAGAACTGAAGCGAAACCAAATCCACTAAGATTTTGGAAGTCAAAATGCATCAATTTGATGTTATCAGACTTTCTTAACTTATCATTGGGTCGTCTGAAGAAGATTTGCGTTTAAAAAATTGATCCTAAAGATACATAAGCCAACTGGCCAGTATTGAACACTGCAGAACAAATTTCGTCGAGATTGCAGTGTGCTGACGGAATTTTCAAAACATTTGAATACACTATATAACGGAGAACTTTTTCTGTTTTTACTCAATTGTTATCGAAAATTACTGTTTTAAAGCATAATTAGTTGTAAAAAAAACATATGGTTTTAGTAGGAAATATTCAACATACAAGTGTTCTCAAATAGAGGCTGGGGAAAAATTGAAGAAAGTTAGTTCAGGAATGAATTAACATGAACAAACAAAACTTTTTTTTTTGTTTCGATTATAGTCTTGACGACAAGAATAAGAAAGGAAAAGATAAACTGAATTATTGGCATAATTGCGCATCAACCGCTGTCGTAAATATAGCCAAATTTAGAAAAAAAAAACTTAATTTAGTTTAAGGGTGGTCCAAAATAGGTCCATAGGGTGGTCCAAAATAGAAACTTGGTGGACCAAAATACCGACCAGAGCAATGTTCCAAGAAACGAGTTTGTAGGCTTATATCTTGTTACATTGCAACAAACGACGATATATTTCGATAGAAAAAGCCTTGATCTTCGTAATGAACGGATAAAGTAGTCAAAAATTGTAACATGTACTTTTTTATTTAAAAAAAAAGCATAACCACTTCCCAAAGCGGTCCAAAATTGGTCCGTTACCCTATTGCTCTTTAGTATAACCAAAATAAAAACGAAAGAAGTCGGAATGACTTTTGGACGGTGGGAGCGCGTGGGATGGCTGTCAGCCGTCTCCAACGTTCACAGAAATTAAAGGTACAGTGTAATGTTATGTAAAGGAGCGAATGATTGGTGACAATAGATATTAGTTCGTATTTTAAAGATTTTTTCATTTTGTCATTATATAATTCTAAAGTGAAAGAAATGTTCACCTTTGACACTGGGATGTTCCGACATTCGTTGGATGAAACTATCATTGACGTATTCCGCCAACACAATAAGCACCTTATCACTGAATCGTTGATCAGAGGCATCGTGTACGTCGATAAAATGATCCAAAAACATCCAGATACTAGTCTCGAATGTAATAAACGATTGGCAACCATTGTCAACACCTTGCTGAAATGATTCGTCGAATCTGTCATCGACTGTAATAACCATGGCAGGAAGAATCTCGCTTATCACAACTGCATCATCCGAAGTCCGAACGATACAGGTGCAATAGTACTTCGATAAAACACCGAGAGCTAATTGGTTGAGCAGCAATGCTACCGAATCTGTTGCGCTGAATAGAGTTCGCGGTTCCATGACGTTTGATTTGATAGCTCAATTGGTATGACGGTTGTTTTCCATCAGTAGTTCACTTATGAACCCACTGATAAACGTTGCGATTTTCAGATGAGTTTGATTAATGAGAACCCTAACGATAGCGATAAGTTGTGTAAATAATTTTAGAAAAAAATTCAGCTCTTCAACCATTCATAGCTATTCATAACATTTAAAAAGAATTCTAACGATCAGAAAACTTTTTGCTGAGGTATAATTAGAAAATGCAACTTTGTTAATTCTAACGCGTGGCTGGATCCTACGTAACAAAAAGTGCCATGCGAAAATTGAGCCAGATCTAATCAAGGAAAGAGTTAGCGCGACGGGCCTGTGGTTCGTATGGAAAAATCCAACGAGCAAACATTTAAGGTTGATTCTCCAATTTTATAACTCGAATGAAATGGCAGCCTAACCGTATTGCTTATGCTTTGTTACTAAAATGCAGCAGGTTTGTTCGAAAAGCATATAAAATAAATAATCCAACTGAAGAATGGCGATACATGTTTCCCTTTTCTTATTCTCATCATAGCTTTTTGTGAAAATTTAGCAACTCGCCGTCTTTTGCATTTTCTGACAGCTTCTAATTTCAAGTTTATAAGCTTCAAAAATTAGAAAGATATATGAGCCCATATGTAGATGAACTAGAAGCATTTTCGTGAGATGAAAAAAGTTATAAAATTTTCAAGTTGAAGAAGCCTTGATCCTTTAAAAACTATGGGAGACTTAATCCCTTATTCAAGGAGCCCCAAGTATTGGCCAAAATCAAGCAAAAACAAAAGATAAAAGATCCATGTCAGTTCTCATTTCACAGTTTGTAAGTGCCAGACAAATAGAATTATTAAAGTTTGTCTCCATCCGAATGTTATTGCATACTTAAAGGCGCCTTATTTTTAGATAAACCTAATATTTATTCCTTTTAATCAGATAGTTACTGAATACATGTTTGTTTTTGGACTACATACATTTGGAAAACTTTTCTTAACAAATATTGAGGGTTGACTATTGCTTTGAAAATATGGCAGTATGAAGTTCATATTATTTTTATTATTTTTTTTTTTGAGATGGTCCCTAGGCCCATTTGGGTCCTTCCTCCACCCCATACGCTTCTTTTGAAGTGGGAGGGACATTTTATCCTTAGGATAATTATATTTTACATGTTTTTGCTTTTTCTGTACGACTTATTCGTCTTACTCCCGCGTATGTCCATCACCGTACAATTCTCTAACTGAATCTTCGTCAGATTTCCATCACTTTCATTGTATGATCCTTGTCAGGATTAGTCATATTTTCAAACAGTCTGTTTTATGTATTGTATAGTCATTTTCTTAAAAGTGTTTATGTTCACACTATCTTTGATGCTCGTCGGTAGATTGTTGAACATTTTCAATCCGTTGTAGAAAAGAGAGCGTTTGCTCATCTCTTTTTAATATTCGGCAGTCTGAAGTCTTGTGCTCTTCTAGTGTTGTAGCTGTGAATGTCGATTCCGTATTGCAGGCCGTTCATTAAATAGTATGGTAACATTCCATTTTTCATCTTATAAATAAACATTAAGCTGTTATATGCTATTCTCTGTTTCACTGACAACCACCAATTCAATTTTATTCAATTTTTGGGAAAGAGTTTAATAACTCAAAAAATCAAATTTTTAAAATTAGGTGATATAACAGCATTATTGTTTTGTTCTATTTTCACATTTTTCTAGAACATTTGATTTCGGTTTCGAAATATAGCAAAGGAATCAAGTATCTCCGGGGATCAAAAATCCTCATTCTTCCCTAAAGTTAATGATCCAACCCGACCAAACTGTTATTACCTCGTCACTAAATTGCTGGTCTGATGCATGTAAGATGTTGGTAAAATTATCTTAAAACTACCTTATACTTATGTATGTAAGAAGCTATTGAAAACTATACAAACATTGAAAAAGCGTTTCCGACGCCTCACTGAAAAGTTTTGTTAAATCGATCGTCACAGTAGTAAGTCATCGAATATCATTAGCATTACCCATGCGACGATAAACGTTACATTGAGAAGCGTTTTAGACTGCATGATGATCGTTCAAATCTTTACCAGGTAGAAAATGATAGCTGCTTTTCAAACATATATAAACGCATCGGAAATTGTAATTGACGGTTATTAATGAAAGCACCGTTTCCCTAGAAACAATTTACATTCGATATTTATTGAATTTCAAACTGTTATCATTTTTTTTTTAAACTAAAACTAAAGCTATCCTAAAATTAAACTAATTGTAGAGAGAGCGAATCTCTGCGATGGAAGACTGCATCGATTTGCCTCTGAAGTTGGAGATGGTTTTGTTGGCCATCTCTTCGATAGATTCAATGCCTGCAATCCGATGAAGATCTTCGGTGCTGTGCCAAGGTGGAAGCCGCAAAATCATTTTCAGAACCTTGTTCTGAATCCTCTGGATGGCTTTCTTCCTCGTCGCGCAGCAGCTAGACCAAATCGGAACTGCATACATTATCGCTGGTCGGAAGACTTGCTTGTAAATAAGCATCTTATTCTTCAGGCAAAGTCGGGATTTCCTGTTGATGAGAGAATAAAGAGATTTAGTGTATTTATTACATTTAGATTGAATATCTTCAATGTGATTTTTAAAAGAAAGATTCCGATCAAGTGTGAGTCCCAAGTACTTCACGTGATCAGACCATTCTAATGAAACCCCATTAAAAGTTATGGAATGATTTTCATTAGGTTTTAAAAATTGAGCTCTTGGCTTATGGGGAAATAAAATAAGTTGAGTTTTGGAAGCGTTAGGAGAAATTTTCCACATTTTCAAGTAATTCAAAAAGGAATTTAAATTTTGTTGCAATCTACTGCGTACCACCCGTAAATTTCGACCCTTGGCTGAAAGCAAAGTATCATCAGCAAATAATCTTCTACCTTTTCCTTCTGGTACATCAGGAAGATCAGAAGTAAAAATATTGTATAAAATAGGCCCAAGTATACTACCCTGAGGGACACCAGCTCTAATGTGTGTCCTTTCAGAGCATGAATTTTGATAGCTTACTTGCAAAGTTCGGCTAGTCAAATAATTTTGAATAATTTTGGTGAGATATACAGGAAAATCAAATCGAGCTAATTTAGCTACTAAACCTTTGTGCCAAACACTGTCAAAAGCTTTTTCAATATCAAGAAGAGCAACACCAGTTGAATAACCTTCAGATTTGCTAGCGTTAATCATATTAGTTACACTTAAAAGTTGATGTGTAGTAGAATGTCCATGACGAAAACCAAATTGTTCATCAGGGAAAATAGAATTCTGATTTATGTGAATCATCATTCTATTCAAAATAACTCTCTCAAATAGTTTACTTAAAGAAGGAAGCAAACTAATTGGTCGATAACTTGAAGGCTCTGAAGCACTTTTTCCAGGTTTCAAAATTGGAGTTACTTTGGCATTTTTCCATTTATTGGGAAAATAAGCCAAGTGAAAACATTTGTTGAAGAATTTAACTAAAAAATTTAAAGTGCTTTCAGGCAACTTTTTAATAAGAATATAGAAAATCCCATCTTCCCCCGGAGCTTTCATATTTTTGAATTTTTTGAAAATCAATTTAAGTTCATCAATATTTGTCTCACAAGAACTTTCAAACACATTTTGCTTTGAAAGAATATCATCAAATTCTAGGGAAATTTGAGCGTCAATAGGACTAACAACGTTTAAATTAAAATCATGAGCAGACTCAAATTGTTGGGCTAATTTTTGAGCTTTTTCTGAATTAGTTAAAAGAAGTTTATCCCCATCTTTCAAAGTAGGAATTGGCTTCTGGGGCTTTTTCAGAATTTCAGTTAATTTCCAAAACGGCTTTGAGTAGGGTTTTATGTCCTCTACTGCTTTAGCAAAATTTTCATTACGGATGAAATTTAAACGACGTTTGATCTCTTTTTGAAGGTCGCAATAAATCAATTTCAAATAAGGATCCCTAGTGCGTTGATACTGGCGTTGACGAATGTTTTTCAGTCGTATCAAAAACTGAAGATCATCATCGATCAAAGGTTGATTAAATTTATGTTTAACTCTAGGTATTGAAGCGGCTTTAGCATTGACTATTGCAGTTGTCAAATTTTCTACAGCCAAATCAATATCTTCTATTGAATTCAGTGGAACGTTTACATCTAAATTACGGTCAATAAAATTCCTATATCGCTCCCAGTCAGCTTTTTGAAAGTTAAAAGTTGATTTTAAAGGGTTTTCAATGAGACTTTAGGATAAAGAAAAAGTTACTGGAAGATGGTCTGAATCGAGGTCCGCATGAGTAACTAATTGACTACAATGCTCGCCGAAATCCGTTAGAACCAAATCAATTGTGGAAGGATTTATATTCGAAGAGAAACAAGTATGCCCATTAGGATATTCAACAGTATAATAACCTGCAGAGCAGTCATTAAATAAAATATTCCCATTTGAATTTGTTGAAATATTATTCCAAGATCGGTGTTTTGCATTAAAGTCACCAATAATAAAAAAATTAGTTTTGTTTCTGGTGAGTTTTTGTAAATCTCCCTTTAGAAAATTTTTCTGTTCACCGCTACATTGAAAAGGCAAATATGCGGCAATAATTATAATTTTCTTCATAGACGTTTCTAATTCAATTCCAATTGTTTCTAAGACTATTGTATTGAAAGAAGGAAGAAGTCTAAATTTAAGACGACTATTGATGACAATAGCTACACCGCCCACCTTGTCGATTAAGTCGATCATTTCGCAACATTTTAAAGAAAGCCTTGCTTTTCAAGTTATTGTCTAGCTTTAAAAAAGTTTCAGTGATGGCAGCAATATGTATGATTTGAGTTTTCAAAAATAATAAGAATTCATCTTGGTTAGCCAGCAAAGATCTAGCGTTCCAATTCATAATATTTAAACATCTATTTGGATCCATGAGGGAATCGTAAAGTCATAATAATTTTGTTAGCATAATTAAAAGAAGTTTGGAAAGCTTCAAACATTGACTTTGCTTTTATCATGAGTTGCATCATTTCCACCTCTGAGAACGAGTCTGTGGCGCAGAATCAGCACAGGTAACAATAAAATCACTTCGAGCATTACCAAGTCGTGATTCCAATGTAAGCCGAGGCTGACCGCGAACAGGCAGATTGGTTGCTGGCCTGACGTGTGAAGACGAAAAAGAGGAAGGAGGAGAAGAAACTTTCTGGAAACTTTGGGATTTTTTCTAGAAGTAATAATTTTTGCCCTAACGGGACAATCTATGAAATTCGAGGAATAATTACCTGCGCAATTCGCACACTTGAAAAATTCTGTTTGTGGTTTATCACCACCAAAAAGGCATTTAGATTTTTCATGATCAGGGAGGTGGCAATCTAGTTCTTCTTTCGAACAAGAATCTTTTTCTTTTTTCTATCCATCGCGAGAGACGTTTATGGTGTTTTCCTCTCAAAGCAGTACAAAGTCTCAAAAGTCAAAATTTCAGCCAATGAGGAATCAGAATGATTGATGTGTTAGTGTGCTATCAACCATACTTCTCTAGCATTTGACATTTAGTTCGGGTCCATGACAGCAAAATGTCAGGTTTGTTATGGGCCCACAAAATCGTGGGCCCGTAATTTTGATGGTTGTCAAATTCAATGACAAAGGATAGGGATGCCATCTCCCTGTTCATGATCGAATGAGCCGCAAAGCATGCATCTGGCATTCATTCTACAATTTTTAGTGCCGTGACAAAAAGCTTGACAACGACGACATTGCGTAATATTTTGAATGGTTGAAGATTTTCGAAAAGGTTTAAATTTGACTCGACAATGAAACATACACACTTAATCTTTTCTCCTGTGGTCGGGACGATTTCGTCCTGTATTTTCAACAGCTGAAATTACAGGACGATTTCAGGACAACAAAACAGCTCAGGAAAACATCTGTCAAATTCGCCTGGATCTTCGAAACGGTTTTCTCCTGTGACTTGCAGGGACTTTGGAAATTTTCCTGTGAGCTCGAAACGGTTTCCTACTGTGAAATGTATTCCGCTACCCTTTCCCCTGGTTCGATTTTTTTTTCAATTTGGAATAAATTTCAATGCATTGTTTAAAAAAATGAAACACAGTTGTTGTTTAAACAAGTTCCATATAATTCAAGAAACTTATTCTTCTTCTTTATTATTACATTTCACTTTTTTGCACATTTCACCATTCTTCGCAATCATAAGTCACAAACAAATTTCTTTTCTGAAAGTAGAAAAAGAAAAGATTTCCATTTTCTTCATTACCCAAAGCTGAATGGTAAAGAAACTTACCGATGCGCCATTCGATCCATGGAATTTAAATCCTTGTGCTCCTGTTCCATTTCCATGTCAGCAAATATCTTAATGGATCGACCAAAACTCCAAAACCGGGGCAAAAGAATACCACACCAGCCGAAGAGTTTTTCCACGCAGTTCTGTGATTTTAATGGTTAAAAGTTCACCAGAACCTGGTTCCGGTTGCACATGATGAAGAGTCGTTCTCAGCAGCCAACAAAATAAAAACTTCTAAAATTCACCAACAAGCGTACGGTAACCGCAGAAAATTACAAGTTGAAACGTTTGGCGGTTTTAATTTTCATGCCCATGTGGAAAAGAGAGAAAAAAAACTTGTTGTTTTTTGAACAGGAGAGCAAGAGAAAGAAAATTTGACAACAATTGGATGTCCCGTGATTCTGGAGAACACTGTCCTGCATTCACGGGGATACATTAAGTTTCTGTGCTCTCGTAGCAAGTTTGTCTTGGATTTCAGGAGAGATGAAGCGTCCTGAGATTCGGGTGAGTTTCCTTTCGAACTTCGTTTAAATTGAGCAGCTTTCCCGTGACTCAGAGATGCATGGTCCCGAGCGAGATAAATGCAATCTTAGTGTGTAAGACGAGCCTTTTCAAGAATTTGCAAATTATTAACCTGATCCTTTTTAAAATTTTATTTTTTATTTATTTATTTACAATTTTCTAGAAGTTGGATTAGTCTGAAGACTGTTGTCAACTGCTCAAATTGGAGATTTACGGATGTGCACGTGAATAACACTTTGTTTCCTTTGCCTTCTTCGGGGGTGGATGCTCAGGGTGGCCGGCTGGTGATCTTCACATTTCTACTTTGCAACAGGTGTAGGATTGGTTAGGGTAGGAAGATGGTAGGATGTTAGGAATGCAAAGCTAGAGGATAATTTCCTATCCTTTTTGCTCCCAAGAGTCCGTGTATGCAGGTTTTACCGCGCCTACGTCGCGTTGCTTTTGGTGATTGTCTTGGGAGTGCCATGCATATAATTATGTTTTGTTACGGCGAAGCAAAGAGACATTGAACCCCCCAACTAACCAAACTATCTTTATACCGTAAGGCTCGACAAGGTAGGTTGATGCCTCTAAGCTGAGTTTTCTTAAGGGGGGTTGAAGAGAAAAGATTTGAGATTTTTCTTGAATGTGACTAAATTCCTAGCATTCTTAATTTCCAACGGAAGTGAATTAAATAAATTCATTCCGCGATGTACTAAGCTGTTTTGTGCAAATTGTGTTCTTGTTCTGGCAATGAAAAAATTCACGTTTTCAGCGCTTCTTATATTCGTAGCATGGATGTTGTTAATATAAATAAGATATAAATAAGATAGATAAATGGATCAAATAAAGCTCAGGAGCAAAACCAACACTACTGATATTATTCGTGTTGGTTCTTTTCCTCATTTGAATTACGTGAATTGGAGAAAAACCTAACAAAGAATTTAATTCAGTTGTGATCTCATCCGGTGGCTGATCGCCGGTGAGACCACGAAGTACAACTTTAAAAGGACGATCACTTCTAGTGTCGTACGTAAAAAATTTGTGTTTTTTTATTATTCAAATAATTTAAAAATTTTTGAAAATCATTAAAAGATTCCGTCAATATACGAGCAGTTCCCCTTCGACCGATCTGAAAAGAAATATTCACATCCTTGATGGAAGTGACGATTTCTTTCCTAAAGGCATTGAAGTCAGGAATTGTGACCGTAATTGGTGGAACCTTTTCGTTTTTAAGAGTATAAGAAGAAGAAGGTTTCTTAGTACTTGTTCGCGCCAAACAGCAACTGCACGAGTCAAACGCAACGAAAGTGCTATCAATCCACCAGCCCATAAGCAGCATCAATAGATGTAGGGGAGGAGCGGGCTATATGCGCCTATTAAGCAGAACACTGATTTAATCAAATATCACATCGATTATGTGTACAAAAACTGTATACACGTGTGCAGGCATCTGTTTTCTATACATTGGAGCAATTTTTATGTTAAAATTTTCTTCTGTTTCCAAGAAAATTGTTATTATTATAAGTGTTGTCTAAAATGCCGAACCTCAAACCGTGCGGGCTAAATGCGCCTATTTATGTTTTGAACAAAATTGTTGTTTTTTGGGCAATAATTCCGTATAATTTCATTGAAACTGCTAGAAAGTAATAATTTCCGTACGACAAAGCTGAAGTTTTATAACAATCTATGTATATTAGAATTTTATGGAATAAAACAAAAGTTAGGGTTGCCATACTATGGAGGCAGTTCATCCATGAGAAAAACTTTATCAAATCTGTTTTCAGATCTTCAATTCTCTCTTAAGATGTTATTCAGAGCTTAGATTTGAAAGTTCAATGATAAAAATCATTTATTTATTCTATTTAACCTGTTATTTTAGGATGGAGGCATTTTACAAACATGATGGGGGCACACAAAAACACTCAATTATTCCACTATATAATCGTTATTAAACCTCCACAAAAGCTGAAATATGTTTAATTTCTAAAGTTCATTTGAGTAAGAAACAAAAACCATCCTAGTTTTTGTTTTAAGCTTTTTTACATATAATTTTTAAAAGTCGAAATATTACATCAAAATGTATCAAAACCTTGTATGATTTTTTAAATTTTTTTGAGTTTGTTAATTCATAAAATTCTTTTTTGCCTTATGTTCTAAGCGTATCACCCTCAAATTGCATTGATCAGATAAGCTGTCTAGTCAGCCATTCCATCAAACAACCGTAGGGTCATTTAACCCGATAGGCCCATTTAGGAAACCTTTCCCCTATTCTTGCCGCACGCATCTGCAATGATAACTACCAGGTAGCAGTGCGTGTGTGCAGTAGTATATGTACCTAGAAGTGTGGGCAAGAGAATGCGCAATTACTGATGTACTTGGTCTGCAATGACTGGCTGCTATTAGCCACAGGGTAACGAGACAAATCAGATTTAAGAAATAAAGCATCCGGGTCGGTCATACGTTATACAGTCCACTTTGCTCTTGTTTTCTTTGTACCGCTGAGTGTTGAATGTTTGATTAAAGTTTCCCCGTGATTATATCACTAATTAAGTGCCGTAATTTCATTACTGTCCGAACATCAACGTCAGGGAACTCCGCGTTTAATTTCGAACCAGCAAGTCTTCGGGGATTGGCCTCAATATTTGGTCCTTAGCGACCGGATAAAACCGCGGAGTTTGTGCGCGTTTTATTTGTGAACCCTTTGTGTGTGAATAACTTCTGAATAGAAGATCCTTTGTGGAGCGGGTTTGGCTTGGGTTTGCCCCATTTTGTGTGGATTAATTTGAGATCGGGCTTGGGTTCTAGTGAAAATAGTGCTGGGAAGCCTTGGCGGGCGGTTAAGATCTAGTTAAATTGAAGATCGAAAAATATTAGCTCAAGTTGTGTGGTTAGAAAAAACGGCAATTCTGTTCCCCGTGGAGGTCCTTGTGGACAAATTATATTTAAAAAACAACCCGGGGCAAGTGTTTGGCAGTTAGTGCTTTGGAGCCGTTGTAGTAAAAAGTGAAAAGATTTTTTAAACTATTCGGCAAATTCAATTTAATCGATTGATCATTGTGTAACAAACGTTCGGACTTCGTTGTTCCATTTTGAGTGCGGGAAAATCTTACATCAGATCCTGAAGAGTGCAACATAAAAACGATACAAAGGATTGCAGCAATTGAATGCTGAGTTTAAGCAGAACTTCGGAAGGAACCGTGAGGAACCAGAGGAAACCAGAGGTCTCAACTAAAAGCAGATAAGTACTAGTAGATAGAGTGTGATTGAGCAAATGAATGGTTGAGGTGGCTGATTGAGAATATATTGTGTAATTTGTGATAAATTTAGTATTTGTGGAGTACTTCTCCGGTAGACTTTGAGCAGCCACTTAGCGCATCAAGGCTCACAACTGATTTATTCGATTACTGATCTAGTTATCAAGAAAATTAAATTTTGTCTGTCAATTTCTTGTCGCTGTTTGAGGTCTCGGGAGTAGTTTTTGTGAGAAAAGTGTCGTGTTTTTAAATATGAACAACGATCTACGACTTCTGACCAAACAGGAACGGATCTTGTGGAACTTACTTGAGAGCTTAGAGGATTTACTTCATGATTACAACGCCGATCGGGATAAAGGTTCCCTTCAACCGCGGCTGACAAAACTGGACGAAGCTTACGAAAGGTTTTGTGATCTGCGTGTAAAAATAGAGATTATTCTGGAAGACCTTGAAGAGGGTTCGGAAGACGGTGACCAACAGGAGGAAGTTCGAAAAAAGGAAAATGAAAAGGTGTACAGAGGATTCGTGACACGGTACTTTTCCGTGAAACAACAGCTTCTGTCGAAGATGGAGTCGATTTCCATGTCACACAAAATACCCGGAGCTTGAGCTGCCAACCTTTTCTGGAAACTTATCGGATTGGATTAATTTCCGCGACAATTTCAAGTCACTGATTCACGACAACGTCCAGTTGAACGAGATGGACAAGTTCAATTACCTCCGAACCTCATTGAGGGATGATGCGCTTCTTCAAATCAATCGAATCCAGGTAACAGCGATGAATTACAGTCTAGCTTGGAGCACCTTGGAGGCAAAATATGAAAACCATAAACTGATAGCCCAGGAGCATTTGAAGGCCTTATTTGCAGCACCTGTGATGCAAGAAGAATGTTTCGAAGGATTAAATGCACTGTTGTCAACCTTTAAGATAAACCTGCAACAATTGGAAAAGTTAGGCCAGAAAACAAATAATTGGAGCACTTTGTTGGCATTTATGCTCTCTCAAAAATTGGATGCAAAAACCTATCGTCTTTGGGAAACTCACCATGCTTCCAAAAACGTACCTTCCTACGAAGTCATGGTTGAGTTTCTAGAGAACCACTGCTCGATCCTGCAGTCAACGGCTAGTCGTAGTGGCAACGAGCTTCATCGAAGAGCTACTATCAGTCACAGTATAGCAACCTTGGAAAGATTCTGCCCCATCTGTCACTACGGACAACACAACACAGAACAATGTTCCAGATTCAGCAGGATGCGAGTAATCGATCGAAAGGTTTTGGTGCGCAGGTTAGGACTCTGCTTTAATTGCTTGACTTCCGGTCATTTTGTTGCTGATTGCTCACAAAGATCCTGTTTGAGGTGTGGACAACACCACCACGTTCTATTGCACCCGTATACTCCCAACCAAAATAGCCAGTTCAATGTACAGAACTTCTCTGAAGACTCCCGAAGACCTCAACGCGCGGACAGTCGAACAAGAAGGCAACCTTATACAGAACACGCTCAGTCCCGGATGATCAGCAACCAATCTCCACAAAACAACTCACCACCTCCACAGCAGCCACCTCCCACAAACACTCCCACTCTCAGTCATCACACTTCTACTCTCCTCAGTACACTACAGAATAGCCACACCGCCATCCTATCTACAGCTATGGTCATGCTGTCCGATTACAATGGTAATTCAGTTTTAGCTCGGGCATTGTTAGACAACGGGTCACAGATTTCAATAATAACCGAGAATTTATCGAGAAAGTTGGGATTTGAGCGTTTTAGAGAAAATGTTGCCGTGAAAGGTGTTGGAGGATCAACCAGAATATCAAAGGAGTCTGTTCTTGCTAGAGTCGCTTCCCGCACTTCTTCGTTCAGGACCGGAGAGATAAAATTCGTCGTGTTGCCTCAAATAACGATGAATTTGCCACATAAGACATTCGATGTCAACACCTGGGAGTTTTCCTCATCCATCCGTCTGGCAGATCCGACGTTCAATGAATCCAGCTCAGTCGATCTGATCATAGGAGTCTGCACGTTTTATGATTTGTTGTTAGCGGAGCAGATGAGGATCACTGACGCTGGCCCTATTCTACAAAACACTAAGCTGGGATGGATAGTGGCAGGAGAGCTTCCGGAAACGCCAGTAGTTACTAGCAGCGGCATATCTCCTACACTTGCTTGTAATGAAGTACTGCCACAGTCGAACGAAGTTTGGGAATCGGAGTCCACCGGAACGAAAATAGAAGAGTCAACCAGTGAATATGTTTTTGATCACACTACTACTAAAGTTTTTGACGGAAAATCGGACGCATCATATTCAGAAAGATTTTTGTTGAAGCAGTTTCTGAAGGTTTTAACAAAAAACGTGGTTTTCTTTGTGCTTTATCTTGTATCGTTTGCTGCTGCCGAGATGTTTGATCTTAACATTTGTTGGAGTCCGTTCATCGTCTTAGTGAACATGCTTCTCCAAGAGCTTTGCGAAGTAAAGCTGGTTTGTGATGAATCATGTGAAATTGGACACTGGTTCTGTAGGGTTAAGATCAAATATTGTAGTCTACGTACTGTCGATTCAACGATGGTTCCCTTACTGCAAAAACATGATAGAATGCGGGATTCAACAGCTTCTCGGAAAGGATCAACGACCGATTACATTACAAATCCCTATCCATAATTGTCCAAGAATCCACCAGAACATCGTTAGTATTTTAAGCCGCAACAAATCCCGAATAGCAGTAAAAATTATAAGTATTTTCCGCCCCCATGAGGGGCATCTTTGGCACTGGCGGCACATTTGGTCGTATTTGTTAGGGGGCCAATCATCAAGTTATGTATAACTCTACCAGTTTATTTGCGGAACCTAAAGAAGTTTCTCTCCGCCAGAATTGTATACCGCATCGTTGTTCGTCCAGAGATGTCGACAAACGGAAGACTCCACTATCTATTGCTATGCTCAGTCATTTGTAAATTCTTAAAATGGCTCTCAACTCATCAGGAAATAAGTATTTCTCGCCCCCATGAGGGGCACTATTGGCACTGGCAGCGTATCAGCTGCATTTGCCAGGGGGCCAACCACAAAGCTACGTGCTACCCTATCTGTTTTGCTTGCGGAACCTTAAGTAGTTTTTTCTCCGCCAGGGCTTATACATCGCATACCGACGATTTCTCTTCACGATGGAGTTCACTACGTATCATCATTGGAACAGCTAAATCATCCATTCGGATTAGGCCAGATCAGGAACCTGTTAAGATCACCATTTCTTCATAAGATAAGTATGCCCCCATTAGGGGCGCAATTGGCTAGGAGCGGCTGTTAGTCGTTAATGCCAGGGGGCGATAAAGAAGTTACGTTTTCCCTAATCACAACAAGCATGGAGAAATTGTCGTATTATTCTCTTCAACAGGGCACCGGAAAACCTTGTCAGCACATTCACCATATGTTTAAGTATTCAATGAGATTCCCTTTGGTTTGGTTTGTACGCACCTAGAACATCGTCTCATCGCTTGACTGCTGGAACCTTAGCATAAGTATCTTCAGCCCCCGCGAGGTGCGCACTCTGGTTTTGACGAAGTTTACAATTCGTTGATGCCTGGGGGCCACAACGCAAGTTAAGTTGCAATCATTGTATAGTCAACCCAGAATCAACCGTTTCCGTCTCCAGCAGGATAACATTGGTAATCCAGGACGAGCTTACTTCCGGCATTGCAAAGTGCAAAGGTATCGTGATTCATCGCAGATGACGGGAGCTTATAATGTGCAACAGCCTTTCTTAACACGAGGTGTTGAGTGAACTCAAGGCGGGCGGTATGTTCGCGCCAAACAGCAACTGCACGAGTCAAACGCAACGAAAGTGCTATCAATCCACCAGCCCATAAGCAGCATCAATAGATGTATTCTTGCCGCACGCATCTGCAATGATAACTACCAGGTAGCAGTGCGTGTGTGCAGTAGTATATGTACCTAGAAGTGTGGGCAAGAGAATGCGCAATTACTGATGTAGGGGAGAGGCGGGCTATATGCGCATATTAAGGAAAGCACTCATTTTCTCCCATATTCCAAAAGATAGGAGTCTGAAAACTATATACACATGAGCGGACTTCTGTTTTATATACATTAGAGCAAATTTTTTGTGAAAATCTCTTACAGTTTTTGTGAAAATAATTTTATAATAAAAGAAGTCAAAATAGCCGATTTCCGAAACTGGCGGGCTAAATACGCATATTTATGTTTTTAGCTATATTTCATTAACACTTGCAATATTTTGATATTATTCAATTGAAAATGGTAGAAACGGATGTTAAGCATACGTCAAGGCTGAAATTTTGGTGAAATTTTCAACATCACTAGCTCTTTTGTATGAAACATAGTTAAGTATGCCATATGGCAATATTTCATGGTAATATTTTGTTCATATCGTATTTTTATCCGATCAGTATGAAGTTCTTCTTTTTTCGCTGTAAGACCGTGATTTGAGCGTAGATTTAATGTTTAAGTGATAAAAAGTTAAAAATTTATAAGACTAATCTATTTTTCTTAATATAGGCATTTAACCTACCTTGATATGGGCATTCAGAACCTGTCTCTTATTCCAATATCTTATCATTCACAACTTTGCCAAAAGCATCAACTTGTTGAATTTCCGATATCCAGATGAATAAGAAAGAAAAACCATTAAAACTTTTATTCACAGAATCTGTACGCACGATAATTAAAGTTCAATATATTCTAACAAAACTGACAAAAATCTTGTTTGAATTTTTAAATTTTTTCGACTGTATATAACAATTAAATTTTTTCATGCCATGTGTTTAAAGCGTATTACCCTCAAACTGCACTGATTAGATATGATGAATCTCCAGCCATATCGTCAATCGGCTGTATGCGCATTTTACCCAACATGCGCATTTAGGAACACTTCCCCCTACTTGGTCTGCAATGACTGGCTGCTGTTAGCCACAGGGTAACGAGACGAAATAAAGCATCCGGGTCGGTCATACGTTATACAGTCCACTTTGCTCTTGTTTTCTTTGTACCGCTGAGTGTTGAATGTTTGATTAAAGTTTCCCCGTGATTATATCACTAATTAAGTGCCGTAATTTCATTACTGTCCGAACATCAAGGTCAGGGAACTCCGCGTTTAATTTCGAACCAGCAAGTCTTCGGGGATTGGCCTCAATAGTACTCTTATCAGAACTAAATATGAATATTTCCACATCACCGATGTTATGAAGGTCATCGAATGAATTGGAAATTTCAACTTTTTTGGGGCGATGGACCTGAATTAGGTTCGGCAATCCGTTTTCTTCCAGCTCTTTAGCAGGCCGATGACTTCCCCATGCTGGAAAGAAAAAAATATATGATTAAAAGAAAATGAAAATAATTTAAGCCCTGAAAAGTGCTGATTGAAAAACAGGTAAGAATAAAATAAATAATGTAAAATGTTCCTGCAGGTACACAGTAACGATACGATGCTCCGGCGTACGTGTTGACGGCTCAACGGTACAGATGGAAGTGATACATATGCCTCTATTTTTATATACACTTAAGATTTACAAATGTTTATATAGTTGTTGTTTCTAGCTCTATTGGAATTTGAAGAGGGCTTTTATTTTGACGTAGAATTACGTCTTACGGCAACACTATAGGGGGGCAAATTGAAATTTGCGAACAGATCTCGCGTCACGAAAGCTTTCCATTTGACAGACATCCTATCTAAAGGATTATGACGTCATCACCAACGCCTGCTTTGATGGGTTTTGTTTTTCCCTACCTACGAAAGGTATAAAACAAAGGGCCCGTCGACTGACTCGGTTTCTTTCTCTGTTAGCCGTCAAGCTGAACAGACCGTTGCTGCACTTCGATCTGAGTGTGGACCCCACCAGTGGTAATCCGACTCAGATATCGATTTGCAGTAGTTCAGTGGCAACCGTGGACCAGTGAGCAACGATGATGGTGAGCAGCGATGACGGCCACCACACCAGCATAGACAGCCAGCGGCGGAGGCGTTCAGTGGCGGAGGACTCCAGTGGCAGTGGCAGGGATCCTACAGGTCATCGCAAGTGGCGTTGTATAATCGAATTATGTCACATGGTCCGATTATGTTGCATGGTCGGATTATGTCACATGGTCAATTTATGTTGCATGGGCGATTATGTTGCATAGTTGGATTTTGTTACATGGTCGGATTATGTTGCATGGTTGGATTATGTCACATGGTCCGATTATGTTGCATAGTCGGATTATGTCACATGGTCGATGGTTGGATTTCGTCACATGGTCGAATTATGTTGCATGGTCGGATTATGTCACATGGTCGATTATGTCACATAGTCCGATTATGTTGCATGTTTAGATTTCGTCACATGGTCGATTTATGTTGCATGGTCGGATTATGTCACATGGTCCGATTATGTTGCGTGATCGATTTATGTCACATGGTCGATAATGTTGCATGGTCGGATTATGTTGCATGGTCGGATTGTGTTACATGGTCCGTTTATGCTGCATGGGCGATTATGTCACATGGTCCGATTATGTTGCATGGTTAGAGTTCGTCATATGGTCGATTTATGTTGCATGGTCGGATTATGTCACATGGTCGGATTATGTTGCATGGTCGGATTATGTCACATGGTCCGATTATGTTGCATGCTCGGATTATGTCAAATGGTCGATGGTTGGATTTCGTCACATGGTCGAATTATGTTGCATGGTCGGATTATGTTGCATGGTCGGATTATGTTACATGGTCGATTATGTCACATAGTTCGATTATGTTGCATGGTTAGATTTCGTCACATGGTCGATTTATGTTGCATGGTCGGATTATGTCACATGGTCCGATTATGTTGCGTGATCGATTTATGTCACATGGTCGATAATGTTGCATGGTCGGATTATGTCACATGGTCCGTTTATGTTGCATGGGCGATTATGTCACATGGTCCGATTATGTTAGATGATCGATTTATGTCACATGGTCGATGATGTTGCATGGTCAGATTATGTCACGGTCCATTTATGTTGCATGGGCCATTATGTCACATAGTCCGATGATGTTGCATGATCGGATTATGTCACGTGGTCGGATTATGTTGCATATTCGGATTATGTCACATGGTCGATGGTTGGATTTCGTCACATGGTCGGATTATGTTGCATGGTCGGATTATGTCACATGGTCGATTATGTCACATAGTCCGATTAAGTTACATGGTTAGATTTCGTCACATGGTCGATTTATGTTGCATGGTCGGATTATGTCACATATTCCGAATATGTTGCATGATCGTCACATTGTCACATGGTCAGATTATGTTGAATGATCGATTTATGTCACATGGTCGATAATGTTGCATGATCCGATTATGTCACATGGTCCGATTATGTTGCATGGTTTAATTTTGTCACATGGTCGGATTATGTCACATGGTCCGATAATGTTGCATGCTCGGATTTTGTCACATGGTCGAATTATGTTGCATGGTCGATTATGTTGCATAGTTGGAATTCGTCACATGGTCGGATTATGTTGCATGGTCGGATTATGTTACATGGTCGAATTATGTCACATGGTCCGATTATGTTGCATGATCGGATTATGTTGCATGGTCGGATTATGTCACATGGTCAATTTATGTTGCATGGGAGATTATGTTGCATAGTTGGATTTTGTTACATGGTCGGATTATGTCACATGGTCCGATTATGTTGCATGATTGATTTATGTCACATGGTTGATATTGTTGCATGGTCGAATTATGTCACAGGGTCCATTTATGTTGCATGGGCGATTATGTCACATGGTCCGATTATGTTGCATGATCGGATTATGTTGCATGGTCCGATTATGTTGCATGATTCAAATTTATGTCACATGGTCGATAATGTTCCATGGTCGGATTATGGCACAGGATCCATTTATGTTGCGATTTTGTCACATAGTTCGATGATGTTGCATGATCAGATTATGTATCATGGTCGGATTATGTTGCATGATCGGATTATGTCACATGGTCCGATTATGTTGCATGATCGATTTATGTCACATTGTCGATAATGTTGCATGGGCGATTATGTCACATGGTCCGATTCTGTTGCATAGTTTAATTTTGTCACATGGTCGGATTATGTTGCATAGTCGGATTATGTCACATGGTCCGATTATGTTGCATGGTCGATTATGTCACATGGTCAAAATATGTTGCATGGTTGGATTTCGTCACATGGTCGGATTATTTTGCTTGGTCAGATTTTGTCTTATGGTCCATTTCTGTTGCATGGGCAATTATGTCACATGGTCCGATTTTGTTGAATGGCCGGATTATATCAAATGGTCCGATTATGTCGCATGGTCGAATTATGTTGCATGATCAGAATCTGTCACATGCTCCGATTATGTTGCATGGTCCGATTATGTTGCATGGTCGGATTATGTTGCATGATTCGATAATGTCACATGGTCGATTTTGTTGCATGATCGAATCATGTCACATGGTCGATTATGTTGCATGGTCGGATTATTTCACATGGTCGATAATGTTGCATGGTAGGATTATGTCACATGGTCCAATTTTGTTACATAATCGGATTATGTCACATGGTCTTGTTATCTTGCATGATCCGATTATGTCACATGGTCCGATTACGTCACATGGTCGGATTATGTCACATATTTGTTGCATGGTCGATTATGTCACAGGATCGGATTATGTCACATGGTCCGATTATGTTGCATGATTCGATTATGTTGAATGGTTGGATTTTGTCACATGGTCGGATTATGTTGCATGGTCGAGTTTTGTAGCATGGTCGGATTTTGTCACATGGTCAAAATATGTTGCATGGTCGAAAATGTTGCATGATCAAATAATGTCACATCTTCGATTTAACTGCATGATCGGATATTGTCACATGGTTGATTATATTGCATAATCAGATTGTGCCACATGGTCGATTATGTTGCATGGTCGGATTATGTCAGATGGTCGATTTTATTGCATGGTTGTATTAGGTCACCTGGTCGAATTATGTTACATGATCTGATTATGTTGCATGATCCGATTATGTCACATGTACTGCATGCTCAGATTATTTCTGGTGATAGGTTTATGTCACATGGTTAAATTCTGTTAAATGAGTGAAATTTGTCACGTCATATTGCCATTTTGACACTCATATGTTGGTCATTTAAAAAATGCACTGTAAGTTCTGTTATTCTATACATTGACAAAAAACAATTGCGTAATTCTACGTTTAGCGGTCGTAGCCAAATTACTACCTCCTCCACTTTTTTAAACCGTTTAACAGTTTACAACAACAAATACTTTATTCAATTTTAATAAAACACTTTCTTTTGCTTGAAAAACCTTTAAAAATTTATCATACTGTCGAACATTGGTTGAGTTGATTAATTTATCTAACAGGCTCAATAGCCGAAAACTCACTATCTTACATTAATTTTGCGTAGAAAAACGATTTTGCTAAAACTACCATGAATTGAAATTGAAATAAGTTCTCTTCTATTTTTCTTGAATGATGGGAAAACAATCTTAGACTTATGAGTAGCGCAAATCTATAGAATATCTTGTATGAAACTCTTTCAAAGTTTCGCGTAGAGAAATCAAATTTTAACTTCACAACAATCACAACCACTACCAACCAAGAAGGACTTTGAACACTATGAACTTTTGAAAGTAGTGAAAAACTTGGGCATTATAAATGTCCCATTTGAGCAACAAACATATCAAATCGGGTAAGACGGATATAAAAAAAATACTGGTCACATGAAAAGCTATGATCATCGTTTGTATTTTAAAAACAGTTCAAGTGATCGAAAAACTTTCTATGGAGGAAATGAAGGTGTTAATATGATATCTATATATATAAAAATGAATTTCTGTCTGTCTGTCTGTCTGTCTGTCTATCTGTCTGTTCCCTATAGACTCGGAAACTACTAAACCGATTTACGTGAAACTTAGCAGGTGGGGGTAATGGAGGCCGGGAAAGGTTCCTATTCTTGTTTGGGACCCCTCCCCCTAACAGGAAGGGGGGGAGGGGCCTCCCAAATAAAAGACAATTATTTGCATAACTCGAAAACCCATCAAGCAAATGGTATCAAATTTGGCATGAGGTGGTATTTGGGAACGGGGAATATTTCAATGAATATTAGGTACCCTTCCCTCCTCTCAGTGGGGTGATAGGAAGGGGGGAGGGGGGCTACCTTGCAATTTTTCATATAACTCGAAATCTAATCAAGATATTGGAACCAAATTTGGCATGGGAAAGTATTTTGATATGAAAAATATTTCAATGATTATTTGAGGCCCCTCCCTATCTGCAGTTGAAAGGGGGAGGGGCCTCTTTCATATTTTTTTACATAACTCAAAAACTAATAATGCAAATGGAACCAAATTTGGCATGGAATGATATTTGGGTACGAGAAATGCTTCTATGAATATTTCGTATCCCTCACACCTTCAAAAAGGTGGATGAAAAGGGGGAGAAGAGGTCTCCCTTACAATTTTCAGTACAACTGGAGAGCTGATCGAGCAAATGTGAGGGTATTCGGATACGAGAAATGTTTCTATTATAAATTGAAGCGCCACCTTTTCTCAATGGAAAGATAAAAAGGGGGAAAGGGATAACTCGAGAATTAATAGAGCAAATGAAATAAAATTTGGTATCAAAAAGTATTTGAGAACAAAAAATACTTATATAAATATTATGTTCTCACCCCTCCATTGGGGAGAACGGAAGGGGGATGGTACTTCCTTTCAAGTTTATGCATAACTCAAGAATTTACAACGCAAATAAAACCAAATTTAGCATGGGATGGTATTTTAATACGAGAAATTTTTTTACGTCAAACAATTCCTCTCTTGCAGTGGGACGATAGAATTGGGAATAAAGGAAGGGAAGAGGAGAGAAATGGACAAAACTGAACATGGAAAATCATTTTGGTATGATTCTATGATTATCTGACACACCATGCTCTATTCAGTGAGTAGGTACATGGGAGGAGGGAGGTTAGCCCAATTAAATTTTGTTAGCATTAGTTCTCAATTTATGCTAACGAAGCCAACAAATGGAAACAAATATGGCATGAAAAGGTACTCGGTTACGAGATATGTTTCTACGATTGTTATAGACCCTTTCGCTTTACAGTGTAGAGAGGAGAAAAAAGGAGGGGGTTCCATATAAATTTTGTTGTAAAGCTTAAAAACTTATCAACCAATTTAACAATATTTGATACAAAAAGATTTTTGGGAATGAATAAAATGGGTATGATTATTAAAGATCACCCCCCATTCAGTAGGGGGGGGGGGAAGGACAGGGGAGGGAGCTCTCTTATCAGTTTTCTAGCATAAATCCAGAATATATCAAGCAAAAACAACCATATTATATCAGTTGGATTATTTGCGTATGATTTATTTGAGACCCTTCTTTTTTAGGGCTAAGCTTAAAGAAACAGATTAAAATTATTAGATCTTTAACACAAATTTATGGATCCAGATTCAGAATATAAGTTTAAGTTATTTTTGGATTGCCATCCGAAACTCCAGCTGCAGCTCTCATTTTATAGTAGTGGCTTATGAATTATGTTATAATTTGATTTAAAATAATGCCAACAAAACAGTAAAAATTTGAGTTAATTCTGAAAATATCATTCGATTTTGAAAGGTGTAGCAAAGCACACCGGGTCAGCTAGTTTAATATGAAAATATAGAAAACAAGTTAACCGCTGATTTCAAGAAATACTCTTAATTTATCATAAAATCTCTTTTTTATCTTTGCACACTTTTTTTAGTCATGTATGTATTCATTTTTTTACCACAGAAGCAAAACCTTTGCAAAATCATGATGATTTACACAAATTCACCTGGAAAAAGCAATTGGAATCTGGTTGGAAACTTTTCATGAGTCCAAAATAAAATTTCTTTGTCCATCAGAACACATCTGTGGCATTGCGTAAAAACACAGATTGGGATCCATGGAACTGCTCATTTTTAGTTATTTTCTGGGTGCCTACTAGATAGGCAACACTTTTTGCCTAACGGATTTACTGCATTTTTAAGGGATCTGCAGTAAGCTATCACCAATAACCATAGAATTTTTACCATAGTTGAGATCAAGGGTTCCACTACGTTGCTTGGTTTGAACTTCGTGAGCATCCTAGAGTGGCATCTTATACTTTTTAACCATTTGAGCCAGCAAAAAATTCAAAAAAAAATCAACAGTTCATGAGTTTTCAAATCGATAATGAAAAATTTTCAAGGCGATAGTGCAAAACTATTTTCATCATGTCTTTTTGCATCGTAAACAACCCAAACAAACGTAAATTCAAAAATATGAAAATAATAGACAAGACAGTTCTTTTTATAACCATCACAACGCTGCTAATTTTTTTCATATCCGAGCTCTAGTAACGTAGCTATAACGAAATAAAGTGCCCGGATACTAATAGTGTTTTCGTTTATTGGCAGTGGCAACCTAGTTACCAACGAGTTTTGCCCTAACTGCTGTTATTTTGTTCGGTTATTAATTCAGAAGTCCACTAGTTTTGCCCGAGATTTGAACCTCAAACAGGCGGTTGCACACCGTAAAAGTTGTCAGTGTTGGGGGTAAGCATAAGGGTGAGTATAGCAACCATATATTTGTATCGTCCCGGGTAACGATTCTGTTTGTTTATTCAGAAAAAGTTTTGCCCCGCGCTAGTGGAGAAAAAACGAAAACGGCATAAATGATCATAGCTTTAAATTCATAAAATTCATAGGTATTAACATGTCTAGTTGGCGTTATCATAAGGATGACTTTAAAAAAAACTTGCGAGGTCAATCGTCTCGTCAGTTGTTGAGCACTCAGCGGCTAGAATAGATCATAAAAGCTGCTAACACTTCAATGAAACATTCTCCGAATGATTTGCAGGTTGAATCAAACATTTTACTGGTCTCTACTGGAAGTTGGAATTAACTGCAACTCATGACTCTCGACAATTTACTTGCTTTGGTTATGAACTATTTTTGAATTTTACGCCGCATACTTTTATTATACGTGTTTGAATCGTCTCAAAACGAATCGCCAATGGTTAAGGAACCTTTGGATATTCCTATCAAATAACATTTCCATCGTAAAAATCATCATTGATATACTTAATCCTATACCAAGAATCATGTAAGATCCCATTAAATGACTAGTGGTGAGTGTTTCTGCCTCAGAGCCTTGATTGGTATTGCGACTATCGAGAATGCCTTGCTGAATTTTTGAATTCATGTAATTCTTCACAATTTGAAGTTCCCAGTAGTTCTGAATTCCCGATTCTTTGACCGCTAAAACAAGTTTGTTGAAATGATGTTTGAGAGGCCAAGTTTTCGAAACGATCGCTGTACACATTTGCCAAAACAGATCGTCTTTCAGTAACCGCATGAGGCTAGCTGATCCTTCGTCCAGAAAATCGATGGGTCCAAAGTGCCCAAACTGAGTCCGCTCACCGATGTATCCTATATCGAGAGCGTACCGATGATCAATCATGTAATCTATATCCACTAAGCGATAGTTTTCGACTATTTTTTGAAGGAACGGCTGAGCAAAGGAATAATAGAGGTTAAATTAGAGCAACCTTGATTGGTGTCACTTACTTGGGGAGCTTCCATTATTGCGTAGATCCATGATATAGCACTTCCTGCTAGTAACATATTGCTTTCAGCGAAATCCCTTCCAGTATCGATAGGTTTCTCGTATTGAGGAATGGTCATAATGCTGGCAAGACCTGCACCGTATAAATTTCCTACCATGAATCCCGCAAGCATCAGTGACGAAAAAAGAAATACGCATGATACAAGATCATTCCTCATGATAGCTGTCTGCTCCATATAGAATCCAATGATTGTTAGTACTGAATCGCTGATTGATTTGGGTTCTCCATGCTCAATGATTTGAACTCTTACTCGCTCCAAGAACCACACCGATAACACTCCGGCCAGAAATGCTAGGGCCACAGCGATCCAGAGATGCGGAGAAAATGATAGAAAAGGCGTTCGCCAAGGATCGACCAATCGAGGTTTAGGCACCAGAATAGTAACACCCGAGCGACTGATAGATTCTGTATAGGTGGAAAACACGTATGGTTGAATCCTGAAAAAAAAACACAATTCAAATGGGAAGAACTGATCACAATCATTTGTTTACCAAAAATAAAGGGCCGCTACAGCGAAATCTGTTTTCCGGTTAGCAATTGCTCCAAGAACACCGGGTCCAGAACGATTGGGATATACGTCTCCCCATAACTCAATCTCATCTAAAAACGTTCGAAACAATCTAAAAATGGTGTCAAATGAATATTTTCCTTCATTTTACCGAAATAAGCTTCGATAGAGCAGTTATATCGTTGACAAAAGTGAACCAGCAGCATTGGTTCGGAACCATCTATGTATAACGGAACATCCTCGCTACAGTATTGAGGGTCACATCTGGCATTTGCTTTGTCAGGGGTCTGCAAGAAACTATTTATAGTTCATCTTAGAAAATCGATGTTAAATTCAACTACCGTCTTTTCATAGTAACCGAATGGTGGATTCACCACACTCTGTAAACGCACTGGGATACCACGAAAATTTTGACCATCATCTGGAAGAAATTGTTCTAACGAAATGGCACTGAATTGAACAATCGTCGTTCCAGGTGATCCATTTCCGAAAATATCAACGGTTAAAAGCTTCAACAGTTTTTCTTCGCTATCGGAAGCGACTATCAGAGTATTACGAAGATCTGAGCAAATGAAATAAGCTATATTAGAAAATGTTATTTTATATGTTTTACATTCAAGTTTAACATATTGCATATGCATGCATCCGTTATCAAAAGCTATTTTCAAATGATCATAGCCCCAGTATATAAAAACATCACTTTTTGCGACAAAGGGAGCTATCGCACTACATGCTGCTCTTCTGTATTACCAAACTAAAAACGGAGGAAGTAGGAATGACTTTCAGACGGCTGGGAGCCGTCTCGCCTACTGCTGCGATCAAGCGGGTGGGATGGCTGTCAGCCGTCTCAAACGTTCACCGGATTTTTTTTTTTCATTTTATCATTATATAATTCTAAAGTAAAAGAAATGTTCACCTTTGACACTGGGATGTTCCGATATTCGTTGGATGAAACTATCATTGACGTATTCCGCCAACACAATAAGCACCTTATCACTGAATCGTTGATCAGAGGCATCGTGTACGTCGATAAAATGATCCAAAAACATCCAGATACTAGTCTCGAATGTAATAAACGATTGGCAACCATTGTCAACACCTTGCTGAAATGATTCGTCGAATCTGTCATCGACTGTAATAACCATGGCAGGAAGAATCTCGCTTATCACAACTGCATCATCCGAAGTCCGAACGATACAGGTGCAATAGTACTTCGATAAAACACCGAGAGCTAATTGGTTGAGCAGCAATGCTACCGAATCTGTTGCGCTGAATAGAGTTCGCGGTTCCATGACGTTTGATTTGATAGCTCAATTGGTATGACGGTTGTTTTCCATCAGTAGTTCACTTATGAACCCACTGATAAACGTTGCCATTTTCCAGATGAGTTTGATTAATGAGAGACCTAACTATAGCGATAAGCTGTACAAATATTTTTAGAAAAAAGTCAGCCTTGTGCTCTTTAACCATTCATAGCATTCACAACAAATAAAAAGAATGCTAATGATCAGAAGACTTTTTGCTGAGGTATAATTAGAGCTTTACCATAAATTGGAAGGAGTGACCGTTACAAGCATGGGGAATATAAAACTTTGTTAATTCTTACGCTTCTAGTTAACAACGGTTCGAACCAAAATGCTCAAAAGTACAATTTTATCGGTTGAGAATAAAATCTAACCAGCAAAAATTAAAGGTTTTTTCTTTAATATTAACAATTCTAACTAACTTAATTCTGTTCTAAATGGCAGCCTAACCGTATCACTTTTGCTTTGTTATGAAAATGCTGCAGGTTTGGTCGAAAAGCATATAAAATAAATAATCCAACTGAAGAATGGCGATACATGTTCCCCTTTTCTTATTCTCATCATAGCTTTTTGTGAAAATTTAGCAACTCGCCGTCTTTTGCATATTCTGACAGCTTCTAATTTCAAGTTTATAAGCTTCAAAAATTAGAAAGATATATAAGCCCATAGATGAACTAGAAGCATTTTCGTGAGATGAAAAAAGTTATAAAATTTTCAAGTTGAAGAAGCCTTGATCCTTTAAATACTATGGGAGACTTAATCCCTTAGGCCGATGACATAGTGAGTGCGATGCGATGCGAATTTGCGGAAAATTTACGGACGCAGCCTATGCGAACTCGAGCGGCGGAACAAATTGACATATGCTTCGCCGCGTTGAGTATGTCAGGTTTAAGCGATTCACATACATTTTCATCAAATGTGGTTCACCGCATTGAATCGCATTCGCCGGTTCGCATCGCATCGCACTCACTATGTCATCGGCCTTATTCAAGGAGCCCCAAGTATTGGCCAAAATCAAGCAAAAACAAAAGATAAAAGGTCCATGTCAGTTCTCATTTCACAGTTTGTAAGTGCCAGACAAATAGAATTCTTAAAGTTTGTCTCCATCCGAATGTTATTGCATACATAAAGGCGCCTTTTTTTTAGATAAACCGTTTTTTTATTCCTTTTAATCAGATAGTTACTGAATACATGTTTGTTTTTGGACTACATACATTTGGAAAACTTTTCTTAACAAATATTGAGGGTTGACTATTGCTTTGAAAATATGGCAGTATAAAGTTCATATTATACTCTAACGATTGACGTATTGGAATCAATATGTTTATTATAGTTTTTTCATGTGGGAAACATTTTAAAGTGACAAAAATAGATCTTCAAGTCACATTTTACTGAATTTTTAGGACAAAGTTCAATAACTCATAAAATCAAATTTTAAAAATTAGTTGAAATAACAGCATTATTGTTTTGTTCTATTTTTCACATTTTTCTAGAACATTTGATCTTTGTAGAACATTTCGATTTCGAAATATAGCGAAGGAATCAAGTATCCCCGGGGATCATTCTTCCTAAAGTTAATGATCCAACTCGACCAAACTGTTATCACCTTGTCACTAAATTGCTGGTCTGATGCATGTAAGATGTTGGTAAAATTATCTTAAAACTACCTTATACTTATGTATGTAAGAAGCTATTGAAAACTATACAAACATTGAAAAAGCGTTTCCGACGCCTCACTGAAAAGTTTTGTTAAATCGATCGTCACAGTAGTAAGTCATCGAATATCATTAGCATTACCCATGAGACGATAAACGTGACATTGAGTAGCGCTTTAGACTGCATGATGATCGTTCAAATCTTTACCAGGTAGAAAATAATAGCTGCTTTTAAAACATATATAAACGCATCGGAAATTGTAATTGACGGTTATTAATGAAAGCACCGTTTCCCTAGAAACAATTTACATTCGATATTTATTGAATTTCAAACTGTTATCATTTTATCGGAACTTTCTGGGCGTGGTAATCGGTTGATGAATAATATTAATACAAGTGAATAATCATTTGAATGATACAAGCGGATTTGGCAATGTAGTTTTAACTGTTAGAAAGAATGAAAGTTCTTCTGCGTCGCACATCTTCAATGAACAAAGTTTTCAGATAAAAGATCTATTGAACATATATGGGTATTAATATTTGTTACAAATATTCATCTTAATAATTGAAAGCCGAATTCTTTAAGATTATTTTCAGAGACGAATTTGTTTAGCTTCATAATCAATTCGACCAAAATAACGCAATCTCTTAATTCAGATTATAGCATAACATACAAAAATTAAAATAATCACATAAACAGTCTGCTGGTTTATATGTAGGTACCAACTAAGCCTTTCAGATTGGTTTCAATTTATTTTATGAATTTGAAAAGATGAACCGCGACTTATTTTCATAAAGAAACATTCTATTCATACTCATGTTAAAATTGACCGTCCAGGCTTTCAAATTAATATTATTTCTATTCTCAATTGTTGAGTGTCTACAATGATAGTTTATCCGTTTTAAATTGGCTCTCACACCGATGGGGAGCGCGTGTTTTAGCGGATTCCAAAATTTAAAATTGTGCTAAAACTGGTATACCTTTAACCAATATTTACGCCTGTACCGTTGCAGGTTTTCTCAATCCCTGGAGTCTCAACAGCTTCGTTTAGGTTCAAAACTCATCCACGATTTTCGGTAGAACTTTTAAGTAACATTTACAAGAGTTAAATTTAACATTTCGGTTTGGTATTACTTGACTTCTTTTCAAGCAATACTTTGCTAGGCACCAGCGAGGTGATGTCAATTGAATTGATTGTTTTTCAACGACAAGAAACATACCCATATTCAACAGATATTAATTTTCGCCTAATAATGCCTAATAAAATATGAAGTTACGGTCTCCGACATAGTTGTTCAGCAGAAAACTTCCTTTAAAAAAAGTATAAATTTCCACAAAAACTAATTACCCAACTAACATGAAATCGTAAAAGAAATGATAATCCAAATCGACTGTTAAGACATTTTACAAAAACCACAGTAAACACGTTGGTATTGAGTAATTTTCTATCATACATTTACGACAAGCTTTGCCCAAAAAAGTTGAATCAGATAGCCCCAAGTGACACTGGTACTTTTATTAGACTCCTCAACCCCTTATGAAACCCAAAACTTTGTCTAGTAGCCAACTATAAAACTTTTAATGATACTTGGGGCTGTTAAGTCAATTCGTATATACAGTACCGTTCATAATTGTATAGAAATTGGAAGCAAGCGCACTGTCACTTCGACTTTGAACTTCCATAACTTTTTACTCTGATGATATTTTTAGATGAATTTTTTTGCGTTAGGTAGATTAGCTATCACACTATTATATCACAAAATTTGAGCTTTCTGGAGTTTGTGTGGCCTGAGAAACTGTAATTCTACGAAAATCGGACTTTTTGGACTTTTCTCATTCAAACTGCAATATTTCTGAAACTACGCTACATTTTTTATTGAAATTTCGCAGAGTGGTTGTTGAAATATGAAGCTAGCATGTCTGAAGTTTTCGAAAAGTTCTATAGATGAGATCAAAAGTTACGCTAGGTGCAATGTTTCAGGCATGAACCTTGAAATGAGATTTCTATAGAATTTTGGACGATTCATGAGAACAATATCGTTTCCTCCACCAATCAGACAAAAAATGTCTGGCAAAAGCAATGAAGAAAAGAAAAAAATGGAATAAATGGTCCATTTGTGTTTTGAAATCAGAATCTCGCGATATTGTTGTGATTTTTCGGTTGAAATAGATTTACTGGTTGTTAAACAGAGAATATGATTTTCCTATTGAAACAATCGTCCAAAATTCTATAGAAATCGCATTTCAAGGTTCATGCCTGAAATATTGCACTTCGCGTAACTTTTGATCTCATCGATAGAACTTTTCGAAAACTTCAGACATGCTAGCTTTATATTTCAACAATCACTATGCGAAATTTCAGTAGAAAATGTTGCGAAGTTTCAGAGATATTGCAGTTTGAATGAGAAAAGTCCAAAAAGTCCGATTTTCGTAGAATTACTGTTTCTCAGACGACACAAACTCCAGAAAGCTCAAATTTTGTGTTATAATAGTGTGATAGTTGATCTATCTAACGCAAAAAAATTCATCAAAAAATATCATCAGAGTAAAAAGTTATGGAAGTTCAAAGTCGAAGTGACAGTGCGCTTGCTTCCAATTTCTATACAATTATGAACGGTACTGTATGTCTCCAACAAGTCCTGGGTCACGAAAGGTGCACTCCGCTTCCCGCACGTGCAGATGGCTTACCAAACCAGGAATTTATTCGCAAATTTGGACATCTTCTGAGCGCGGACATCCCAAGCAACCAGAATCCCCTTAAAAAGGTTCCATAGAAGCTTAATCAGCTCTCGTTTCTGTCTGAAGAAAATGCTAATCAGCCCAAAATTTAAGTTCTTAAAGCTACTTTGAAGTTCGTTTAGAAGGCTGTAGAGAATGCTATTCAGCCTCTAAGAGAATGTCAAAAAACTTCTACGCGCCGAAAAAAAATCCGATTGACAGATTTCTCTGACAACCAGATGACAGATTGCAAGATTGCCGTCTATCAAATTATATCTCATTGATTTCAATATTGATTACATAGTTGTAGTATGATTACAAAAGCTACTAATTACGCTTCGAAAATGGAACCGCTGCTCTCTATGTTGCAATGAAACTCACCAGCCTCTCGACCAATCCTGCAATAGCTCATTGCCACTGTAAAAATTAGTATTTGAACCAGTGTTTGAACTAATTTTATTTGAAGCTGCGTATGAGCGATGATCGATTGGTTTGATTGAGAGTAGAAACATTTCTTTTTTCAAGGACTTTCAGTTCACCAAATAAATATGTTATTACAAATATTTCATTTAAAAATTTATTCAAATAAATCACTCTTTAGAAATTATTTCACACACTATTACCTACGGCCGCGGCCTAGTCCTCCAGCACAAATCCTAAGTTTTCCAAAATGAGAGGAATTCATGGCTATTTGGTTTCCCAAGGGTTTTCTTAAGCTGTGCCAAAATGCATTTCTAAATCGCCGGTAGCATGCTCCTTAATCGCAGTGGTGGATGACGGAAGGCTCTGAAAATATAAAAACTGTTAAAAATCCGCAAAATTCTTTTGCATGTTTGCTTTTACCTTAGACATTTTTTTTTATTTTGCATTGAATTCGATTGTAAATATAAGTACTGAAAAAAACAAAACAAATACCATGACATAAAATTGACAGACATATTTGACATGTCGCTTAGGATTCCCAAATAAATTCCTTAAAACACCTAGAAGTGTTATAGAATTCCCAAATAAGTTCCTTCCAACACCCATAAGTATCTTAGAAAGTGCTTAGCGAACGCAACCGACCTTCTCAAAAGAAGTTGCATTAAAGGAGTTTAGAAGTTCCGTTATCGTTATTTTAACCTTTTAAAAGGCGATGGAAGTTCCTGTGTAACTTTTACGTGACTTAAGTCACCTAAAGCTCCCTTAAAACATTTTTTCAGCCAAATGTGAACTTCGGAGTTTCATCTTTAAGTAAGAACGCGACTTTTGGTTGCTTGGGATGCCACGGAACGCTGAACGTATCCTTGGCCATGAAAAACAGGTTGCCGGGGATCTGTTTGAAGTTGGCCTTCACATAAGTTTCGTCGTTTATGATGCAGCATTCAACTTTCGTCAGCATGTTGAGGTACAACTTCCTGGCACGGGTTTTGGTGGACTTGCTCTGCTTCTCGTCGCCATTAGAGGCCTTTTGTACCTTGAACGTTCGAACCCCAACTTTTTTTGAACTTCTGGACAAAACTTCGGCTTAGGTTCAGCTTCTAAGCCACATCCCGAACGGAGGTGTTCGGCTTTCGGTTGAAAGCCTCAACTACGCGGTTGTGATTTTTGGTGTTGTACGGAATACTTTTTTATTCACTTCTGAGCTTCTGATCGGTGGTCAATGGTTCCTCGAACCAGGGTTACTGATAATCGCTTCGTTTACTTCAAAATTTCAAATCGTTACCGATGCAACCACAGTAACGACACTGTTCAGAATTTACTAGCGAACGGATTAAAACATACAACAGAAGAACACCGTCTTAGTGAACTATGTACGATGATTTTTCGTTCTGTTTCTGTTGCCTAGGGTTCCTTGTTGATTTTCTCCTCCAGATTTTCAGTCATTGTTTACTCCAGCAATCATTCACTTCGCAACAGAATCAATTCGTAAGTGAGTTGATTCGGCGCAAGTTGATGACGATGTTGTTGATTCATGCCCAGACTCAGACCCTTAAGGAAGAATGCTACTAGGAGGACAATTCCCGAGATAACGACTAAGACCCATACAATTGACACAACTTGAGCGGAAAATAAGCCAATGTAGGCCTAGATTTAGTTTTTGGGCACGTCTTATGTTCCTAGAATTGAATCATTTTGCTTCACGAAGCATTCGTGGCGAAGCATGATCGTCAGCGAGTCGAGAAGGCGCCGAATGATACGACGCCGTCTTCGCGCAATGTTTTCATCGAGAGCGAATGATGATTGATAAATGGTTACCGATAGTAACTCAGAAAACAACTGATCACTAGAGAGGGGAAGAAAAGCAAACTAGGTATGCGTCATCGTTCGATGCTGAAAAGCGACGTTTGTAAAGAAAACAGCATTTCTATGTTGAGGAGTGAAATCATTGGTGACAAGGATGGGGAAAAAAAACATTCTGAACGAAGATCCACCTTGCCTCGAACCACTTAATCACTCGCGACATCGTGGAATTCGTTATTCCCAACGTTTTAGCGATGGAACGATGCGAGAGATCCTTGGTCTCGTGATGAATGCGCAAGATTTTATCATGTACGAGCTGTTCTTTCGACTCCATTTCCGCGAGTTTTGATCACATGACTTTAAAACTTGCAGGATGTAAACAATGCACTATGAACTAAATCCACCCAAATTCTCATTAAATTCTACACAACCGTTAAAAAGTTAGAGCAATATCATAGTGTGGCAATTTCATCGTGGACACCTTTTAATATTGTTGTTCCTGCAATATACCTTCTTAAATGTTTGCTGGGTAGCAGGCTCACTTCCACAGAAGAAACAAAAAGGATTGCTTTGATGTGATATTGAAGAGTACCCGATCAGGAGGGAAAAACAAAATTATATCAAGATGAGATATTTTGATACTAATTTTTTTCTATCTAAATGAGTTATAATTCAGTACTCGTAGGATGTTAAAATATCTCAAATTATATCAAAAAGTCTATACGATCATAGCTAAATTATATCAGTTTTTGATATGCTCCTATCAAGATTATATCTGGTTCAGATAGCATAGTTTGATATTAGGCAGAACAAATCCTATCAAAATTATAACTTATCAAGATATGAATGCTTCGAGAAAAATTTCTAGTGGAATGTCAAAAAACCACATTATATGCTACAACCATGCTCACTTTTTGGTTTCCCAAAAATTGGATTCAATTTTATGGATCTGTTGAGCGAAATTCATTAATGCACGGTTTGGGCCGTTGACTTCGATGTCCGTGTTTCAGAAAAAGTTGCATGTATATCAAAATATGATATAATCATTTTATTTTAGGACAATCCGAAAAACAAATCTTTATCATTGAAAATGAGCTCAACCCCATTCAAGACTGTCAATCAGAATAAGATATAATTCAGATTAGAGAAACTTAAAATCGACAATTTGGAGTACTTAATTATAACTGAATCAGATATAAATATCTTGGTGAGATACGTTTGAGTTATTATTTTGATATGCTCTCCTGATCGGGTTCACTGACGACACTGCATATTGACCAGACATCTATCAAACATGCTCCAAGTGTTGGAACCAATCAACAGAAAGGATTGCCGATTGCTAATTTGTGATATGACATTCTTTATCGTCTCTGGTTTGCAAAGTTGCCAATCACCCAACATCGCTGGTTCGAGAAAATCGCGTTAGAGTTTGAAAGCTCCATAAGCTCCCAGGACAGAAGCACAAACAGCACGAAAGAGAACGTCAAGGGAAGTCGGAATGAAGATATTTTCACTGGTGAAAAAGACTATTGAAGTAAACAGAATGGACTTAACAGTATGCGTTGTAAGGATCAACATTTTCTTGGCACGTAGCAGTATGAAAACTGATTTGAAAATACTCGATTACAATTGCAATTAGCCATTTTTTACAACAGAAGTTCAAGTCATAGGACAGCGAAAGAGAAAATGGGTTCATATGAATTAAATTCTTTTTTTTTGGTTACTATTATAATAAAATAAAACTTACTTGGCCCTTCAGGCTCCTCAATAAGACTGTCGAGCGTTTCCGTTCCTTCCAGAGGAATATCTTTTGATTTTGAAGGGTAAGTAGGATGGTTGTCCGATTTGGTCACCATCATTATTTCGGAATCCGAATCGGCCTCGAAGGGCATTGTTCCAAAAACCCCATAATCGTTCATTTCCGTGGTGCGTACACGGATTGGAGAAACTGGCTTGACTCCCGTATCGTTTTTATCATTTTCAGCACTTGCTACGCTGGGCAATGGTTTCCCAGAAGATTTGTTCCAGAAGATTTGTCGTTCATCATCCCAGTCCACCAGGATATTGTCAATGGCGCGTTTTTTTATCGGCTGATTTTTGATAGAACGTTTGGTTTTCTGAAAATAGGATAATGTAAAAACTTCCGGAATTCAATTTATGAATAGCATGACAATAAAATAACTAAATTAAGTTTTCGTTAGGATGCACAGTTTGCCTGAAACCTATTCAAAACTTTTCCTCATTGGTAATTTTTTAAATTATTTGGAAAAGCACGAATTAAAAAAAATATTCCAAATCGGAAGCCATAATCGACGGATCCCTTTAATCAAATTCAATTCCCTCAAATTAGATGAAACCCTGACAGAATAGTCAAAGTCGCGCTGATTTCTATTTGATTATATTTTGATGATAAGTAATTTTTTATTTTTTTTTTTTTTGTTCATTCACTTTAATGTAGCCTATCGGTCACAAATAACTATTAGTTCAGGTTAAGGAAAACTTTAACTAACTTTTTCAGGAAAGGTATTTTTTAATCAAGTAGAACTTTGAAGAACTTAGTATGCAGTTCGAAAAAAAAAATCTGAGATTAGAAAATACTTTTCGTAAAAATTGATTCACGTTTTACTGATTAAAAACTCTGGCAACAAACGTTACTATTCTTGGTTGTTAGTATATTTTGTAAATCAAAATAAATTACACTAATCAAAAACTGTTTTCTCTGTGGAATAAAGATAATGAGCATTATGAAGAAAATTAGAGAAGATTCATTCGCTGAAAATGTCGATTTTATCCCTTTGGTCAATGATTTGAAAAGTTCAATAATTAGCAATCAAATAGTTTATCAGATGTTCTTTGTAACATTCAACATGATAAAATCTAAAACTCACGGATGTTAAAGTTAGTTCCAAAATTCAATGAAAATTGGTTTATAGATAAAAATAATATCAAGGCTACTTGTAGTAAAAATGAATGAGAAGAAGATAAACGAAAATTAGTGTGGCCTCCGTTTGATGTTAAAATGAAGATCAGCAATTATTCATTAACAGGCGATGGATTAATAAAATGTATTTATACGTAATAAAAAGAAATTGTTTTCTTTATCAAATACAGATAAGTAGATATTTAAAAATACTTCCACAGAATTGCGTTCCAATGCCATGAAACTTAAAAACTAAAGGTCAGATTTGATTATCACCGCATCTCAGCTAATACGTTTTCAATTTGTTAATATGAGAAGACTCGGCAAATACATAGTTTAAGAAACTTAAAAAAAAGGAAAATTTAGAAAAACGCTTTAAATTTGGCCAAACTGTATTCTATAGGTCATTTTTTCCAAAGCACATTTTTATCAAAGTACCTTTCTTATTCATTGTAAAAAAATAAATTTTCAATAAATGAATTACTACAATGTAGAACACACGAGCGCTTTTCAACAGTAACGGTAAAAACTTGTTCACCAAAATCGATTGAAGCTTTATTGCCTATACTAGAAAAGTTAATATTATCCTTGTTTAATGATTAGTTTTTAACGTTATAAACAACATCTTACACTTTGGAAGTATTCAGGAAGTCCTAAACTTAAATAACATTACAACAACATACAATTTTTGAAGAACTATGCGACATATTATAAAACCACCTACAGTTTTGCGTTTACGAACTTTCAAAATCAATTATTTTTCATGGTTATTTATGAAAAAAATATTGTTGTTTTTGGCCATCATATTCAACTTACAACCCTTTTCATATAAAGCCCTACAGTTAACAATAGGGCTTTATTTTCATACTGTGTGCTTTCAGATGTGCTTAAGGGAAGAGTTACCAGGAAGACCCTAACTCAGTAAAGTAACACTTTAGTTCGAAAACTCAGTTTCGTCTAAAATCGACCGCAAATTGTAAAAAGGACTGGAAACTGACTTAATGAGCAAAAAAGCGTTATTTTACTGAGTTAGGGTCTTCCTGGTAACCCTGTTCCCCAAGCACATCCAGAATCACATGATCAGTATGAAAAGATTTGTCAGTTGAATATGATGAACAAAAAATAATCGATCGATAACCATAAAAAATATCGAAAAAGTCTGTCAAAGCAAAATTGTAGCTGGACTTATGTTGTCACGTAGTTTTTCGAAAATTTTATTTTGCACATTAAACAAAAACTCACCTTATCAGAAACCGCTCTTTCTAGGCCCTCTTTCTTGATTTTGCGGGAACCCGACGAAGTCGGCATCTAGAAAAGAAAAATATCTTACAAAAGGAATCAAATTTAATATTTAAAACTTACCTCAGCTTCGTCCAAAAACTTTAAATTTTCTTTGTTTGCTGCTGTTAGCAGCTTTTTCCGGTCAACGGATTTTCGGCCCATATTGACGCCACAACTTTCAGAAACCGCGAACACGCGCCTTACACAATGTCAAAATTGACACACGATTAAGATGGTTTGTCGATTGATTAAGAAAAATTAACCACACTAAAATAAATACGCTCCCGAATTTAAACACAAAATATTTTTTTTACACATTGCGAAAAACACAACGTGTAGAACAGCGTGCCTACAGCTACGGGTGGTTGCATATTGAGAAAAAGAAAGCAAGGGGTTCCAAAAGTTTCTCATTGGTGGGGGGTGGAGACGGAGCGCTTTTTGACAGCCAATTGTTCGCCTACGATTACGATTGCCTGTCACAAGATGGACGATTCCGTGTATTGGTATAAGAACACACTCGAAGCTGTACACGCCCTGGTGTAGAAATCTGTTTTTTTTTTTCAATAGAGTATTTCCTGAGACAGATTGTGGTAGGGTTACTTTTTGTTTTTGTTTTGAAAAATGTAAACACCAACTGGTCGCCATTTTGATCTTTGATGATAAGCACTGTTCAATGGTTTCTTTTAAAAACTTCTTTAATTAAAAGTATTAACATACCTTCATGTTTGAACTTGTTATGAATTTACAATCAATTAAATTATGAATTTATATTCTCCTCACCTAAGCGTGTTTGAAAACCCACTACAATTGCACTGCCAATTTTATTTTGTAACTATCTGGTCATTGAACATGCGTGATGTTGTTGTTATGTTTACCCTACCAAAATATGTCGAGAAAACGTAAACATGAGAAATCAGACGAACAGACAAGTGGAGAAATGCCTTATTCTAGAAAACGCGTCATAACTGATGGACTTTTTAACATGTTGGATCGATGTAAATTTTAGTGTAACATTTCAAAACACATTCATCGCACTATAGTCATTTATTTCGTCGTCATCAGAAGCACTAACCAATTGAAAAGTTACTTCAATGTCAATGTGATTCTGATATTAATGGTGAGTTTTCGTTGAAATTTACATTTAGTGAAGGTTGAGAATACTTAAAGCTTAATAGATGCATTTTATTATATAAAATCGAATTGGGCGAAACTTCCTGTTGATGCACTTTCGTTGGAACGCAAAGTTATATCTCTTCAAAATAGCTTCTATGCGTACTAGCATTGAAAACGAAAAAGGGGAAAATGAATGGATATATTGCCGTTTTGTTTATTTTCATGAGGAAAAAGTGATGGATTTTTTATAGAGTTTTTTATCCGTGAACAGCAGTAAGCAGCTTCTAGGCTGGTCTACAGTTCATATATATATATAAAAACGCCATTTAGATATGATCTGAACAATTTTATTATATATTTATTTGATTTTCTAATAGTTTAACTACACATTCGATTTTATTTGAGGTGTTTTTATGAAAATCATGACATTTAAAAAAAACCAGGACTGTTCTGCCAGTTTCCCAAAAGTGAGTAATTCTAGAAGTTTACCTAGATTCGGAAACGGAATTCGCAGCGTGTAAAATAAAATGGGTGTATGCGTCTGAGCGTGTAGCATTGAATCGTTGCATGGGCGCTGACATGTTAGATTTATGAAAGCAGAAAGTTGATATTGAGAAAGTACGGAAGAATTGAACGAGTTTTGGAAGGAAATTAACAATATTGTTGTCGAAAAAGTTGAAGAGATCAGTTAGGAATATTTCGGCAACCTGTAAGTAAAAAAGTTACAGCCAGTAGATTGAGTTTGTTGACAAATACTTACCAAACATTACTCACCGTAGAATAGGGTTACCAGAGGTCGAACACTGAAGATCCTGAAAGTTTCAAAGAATTAATACAAATTGTATAAACTTACCGTAAGTTATGGAAATAATCTGCAAAATAATTGAAGTTAAATAAAAAATTTCTAATGTAGGATTCAGGCGTAGCTAGGAGAAATCAGTTTGGTGTTTTTTTCGGATTGAACAGAGAGACTAAAAGTAAGAAGAACAACTAACTGTATGTAATGGAAATGATTAATAAACCGAATTTTATAGCTTTTAGTTATTCGCCAGAATTTCTGCAGAGTTGTTTCTCCTGAAAGAAGACAGAATAGTATAGTGCTGCAGAATAGTAAAACCTGGAAAAATCATTCTTAATCAAGGAAATTTATTTTTTTAAATATTTTCAACTATGCCTGGAAAGCGCCGACCTCGACAGTATTATTTATTGGAGCCATGGAGTGGGAAAAAATATACAAAGAAGGTTAAAGTGAACAGCTATAAAAAAAATCATAATCTGATGGTGACATTAACATTTTTAGGCAAATATAAAACGCATTTCACCCAACCCAGCTACCGATCAAACATCAAATGATATGTGTTTATTGCCTAATGAGCGGGCCATGTGTTCCAATCAGGAAAACATGGAATCGATTGCCGATTCAAACACATCCGCAAGTATTTCAATCCATGAAACCTCATCGGATTCGTCTGTGAGTGATAGAGAATCTGATCAGCATCGTGAAAGTGTTGAAATCCTCACACAATCAAGTTCTACTTCTTCGGAATATCAAGCTAATCTTCCTGCCAATATAAATCTTATCCCGGACGATTCATCTGATAATCGCAGCGAGCCGACAATTCAATGCAATGTTGATGCAGCAGCTCCAGATGGATTAGTACTATCAATTAAATTCTTATTTCGATTTCAAATTCTTAGATCTATATTATTTTAGAATTCATTCTGCAACCTTCAAGATTTTGTCAATTTTTCTAATAACGTGCGAAAAATAGATGTGCTGTTTATGCTTCTAAATTTTTATGTGAAACATAAACTCACGCAGGTTGGTCTAGAAGACATGCTAAAAATGTTTAACGTCATAAGTAATCATAAAACGTTTCCTGAAACATATGCATCGTTTGCCAGTGTTTTTCCCGATCCCTATTTGACCGAAAGGCAATATTTTTGTGAGGAATGCCAGTATGGGTGAGATTATACAGAATAAATTAATGATTTTATTATAATCGTTTTATAATTTTACAGATTTGACAGCGTACCTGAAGATAATATGATATGTCCAGTAGAAGGATGCGGTTCTACTAAAATCGACTATTTTATTGCTTTACCCATCGAAAAACAAATTAGAGAAACTGTGTTGAAGTATGCCACAGAAATTGAAGCTTACAAAGAAAGGATTCGAATGGAAAAAATTTCGGACATCAACCAGGGGATTTTGGCTAAATCAATTTTTGCAAATGAAACTGAAAAATGTATAACACTCACGGCGAATGAAGATGGAGCCTCTTCGTTTAAATGTACAAATAAAAAACCCATTTATCCTTTATTTTTGGCCATCAACGATTTGCCACCGAAGCTAAGGTTTTGCAAAAATAATCTGATTATGGCAGCGCTGTGGTTTACTAGAGGCAAACCTAACCCGGCTTTATTCCACAAGCCTTTCATCAAGGAAATACGACGCCTACGGGAAGGAATGATGATAGGATCAACAAATTATAAAATATTCCTCCTTCAAAACTGCATGGATTCGGTCGCACGATGCGAAATTTTTTGTTCGAAGCAGTTCAACGGTCGATATGGATGTACGTATTGTTTGCATCCTGGTAAAATCGTCAATAGGCAAGTGCGTTACCCTTATCAGCAATATGCACTAAGAACGGACAAAGGAACTAGGAAACTTATGTTACAAGTGCACGATTCTATAAGCCAGGAACCAAAGTTTGGAATCAAAGGTATTGTTATTGGTTTCTCTTGCTCTTTTTCTGTATGTATCTCTTTCTCCCCTCTATGAAATGTTTTATTCTAAACCGAAGTATTACTTCAGTAATTTTTAAGCAAAACATTCTTCTTAACTAATAGTGTAATTTATTCACTACCAGGTATAAGTGTTTTCACTGGCGTTCCTGATTTTAACATAGTCAAAGGAATGCCGCCCGACTATATGCACTTGGCTCTCATGGGAGTCACAAAACTTCTATGGCAGTTGTTAATGGAGGGTGACTCGGAAAATAAAGGTAAAAATCATTACGTCGGAAACCATAAGCGGACAATCAACGAACGGTTTTTAAATATCAGGTTGCCTAGCTGTTTTCCTAGACGAACACGTTCAATAGAAGAACACAAGAAATTCAAAGCCAACGAATGGGAAACATTGTTATTCCATTGCTTTTATCCAATACTACACGATTTACTTGCTGCAGAATACCTGGATTTGATAATGTTATTTTCGAGCAGTATTTTCCAATTATTGGAGTTGACTATTTCGGAGACGACACTACGTCAATGTCAAAAAAGATTAACGGAATTTGTTCAAAAGTTTCAAAATTATTTCGGGGAAGTTAACATGGTTTTTAATATACATCTTCTGAATCACCTGGTTGATGCAGTTCGACATCTTGGAGCTTTATGGAATTTTTCGTTATTCCCTTTTGAAAATGGGAATGCAATGCTTATTAATTTTCACACATCTAATAATCATCCAGTGTTGCAAATCACTTCAAAGTATATTTTAAATAGAATTTGCCATCAAACGTGCGTATCAGCTGATAATCCTATAAGGAACTGGATACAATCTGCATGGAAAACAAAACCGAGAGTCAGCCAATTCAATGCCAATTTAAACTACTCTCTTCCCGGTGAAGTGCTTGTTGATCCTGAGATTGACTGCAGTCATTTTAATGCAGTTAATAGAGTTGTACATGAAGGAATAAACATCTGTTCGAGGGCGACCTGTAGAAGTTTTCGATATGATGATTCTTTTATTCTTCTTGAAAATCTATTTTTATCTGTCGAAGGTTTGTTGATTGATAGTAAAAATGAAATTTATGTTGTTGGTGAAATTCTGAATGTTGAAAAACTTCATGATAATATGTTCTCGTATGATTTTTCTAAAAAAATAGTGTTGAAATGTCTTCGTTCTCCAGTTCGCCAATGCGTAAGTGTATCCATTTTAAACGAGTGTAACTTAAGAAATTTTATATCAGTTTGTAAAAGTCGGACGCAGGTGGACTAGGAAAAAAATCATCTGCAATTAACATGATTAATCAATAACACTTTGTAAAATTTTCATTTCAATCCGCATTTTAATTACACTGATGACAACCAGTTTCCCAAAAATGTGCAGCAGTACCTTCACACATTTAATGTGTTGGTCTACTTATTTCCGAAATGTGTGAAATTTCACACACTAATATAGCGTAACATTTCAAAAGGGCGAAACTGCCAAATGTAAACAAATCGGGTTAACGGTGCAAACAATCAATTCCATAGTCAAAATAAATATCCGAAAAATCATTTGGAAGGAATTATTGGTTCCATTTCCATTAGTAAATAGAATTAATTTCTTGAATAACTGCCGGAAGGTATCGTGACACTGACACTGCTCCTGGGAACCGTATGTTGATATGAAGCATCCGCCCAAAGGATGAAACTTCCCGCATAAATCGAAGATCTTCCGGCAGCAATTCAATAACCAAAGTATTTAAGGGCAATGCAAAAAAAAAAACTTACCTTTCTATATATTTCCGGATCGGACCACTGTCTTTTCAGTATTTCTTTTTGAGGAAAATGAACTTAAACAGAATCATCCAGCTACTTAAAAGGTGATTAGGAAAATGGCGGTGAAATGAAAATGCCAGTTGTTTTTTCCAATTCAAGGGGCAATTTTTAACCAAATTTTGGTTATTTCTTGAAAACTGCCATGATGGTTAGAATTTCTCTCAAATTTATTGTTAAAAAATAACCAGATTGACAGGCAATTGTAATCGTAGGCATGGTAGGCGAACAATTGGCTGTCAAAAAGCGTTCCGTCTCGACCCCCCGCCTATTAAAAACTTTTGGTACCCCTTGCCTACTTTTTCTCGAAATGCATCCACCTGTAGCTGGAGGCACTCTGGTTTTGGAGCAAAAATTATAAAATGGTTATTAGTTAACCATAAATGGTTAATAAAAAATGAGCGTGTACTGCCATACTTTGCATTTATCAGACGCTTGGGGTCAGTGAAATTTAGGGCCCTCCCAACGGTTCAGGCGTAAATATTGGTTTTAAGTATACCAGTTTAAGCACAATTTGAAATTTTAGAATCGGCTAAAACACCCACTCCCCACCGGTGTAGGAGCAAATTTAAAACTGAAACACTTTCATTGCAGACACTCAATAATTGAGAAGAAAAAACCCATTTTATTAGAAAAATTGCATAAGTTTTGAGTTTCACGATTAATTGTCTTAAAATTAATTCTACGGATATTCTTTTTGACAGAACAATGATTTCAACTATTCTACCAGGATTACATTAATTTAAAAGCAAACATGACTACACAACGAGGAAAAAAGCTCAATTGAAACAATTCTTCAATTAATTCAATCAAATTGCTTTGAATCAATGGAATAAGGTTTTGTTAAAATGTAATGAAAAAGCAATTTTTTTTCAAGTTATTGCTGACATTGATAAAGGAAATGAGAAATGTTTATCCCAAAGTCAAAGGAAATTTTCCTTTGATTTGTCGACATTTTTGTTTGACAAAAACTTGTTTCACTATTTGTAAATTTATGTATGGATACAGAAAAATATGCTGATATTGACGAAAACTCCGAGCAATCCATACGAACTAAAAATCTCTCAATATCTCAAATAAAACAAAAATTATAGAACAAACAATAGACATTTATTTTACCTCATCGAAAAAGTATTAAAATTTTCTTTTCGTTTATTTTTTTCAAATTTTAAAACGCTGACTGGATTCATTTATTCGTCGAGCCCAAATGAAAACCTTTTTATTTAATTATATTAAATCGAGAATAATGTGACATCTATTATTTATACTTGATATGGTTTTTATAAACATCTTTCCTCAATTTATGTTACGTATAGGCTGGTTGAAGCGAAAAAAAAAACATTCAAATAATATCTCAAAAAGAAACTATTACACCCAATGTTACCCAAACATGTGTGAAAGAAATCATTGTTGGCTAAAATTTTCTCACCGTGAACTAAATCGGTCTGTCGTATATTTTGAAATCCTGTTCCAAATTTGCATGAATTTGGAACAAAGGCGTATAACTGTTGGGAATTTCGAAATCGATAACTGTGCTAAAACAGCAATATACGACACCGGTGCCAGCCGAAATGTTTTAGCGTGGTCGAAAACCGTGTTTTGCATCTACCGTTGGGACCGCCCTTAGGCTGCAGTTGCCGGAACAGAAAACGGGGTTTCTAGTTCCAGGTCCAGTTCCAGTTTCTAGTTCTGGTTCCACAAGCTTGTTGGACGCTCACGGTAAGTTCGTTATCATTATTTTTTTTTTTTTCAAATAAAACTATTTGAAACCCTTTTTTAATTCCCCTTTTAGATCCAAACAGTCCTGCCGGGGGCGTCCCAAGTCGTAGGTTGTTCAACATCCGGTGCCGCGGCATGGCATTCAGAAGTAAAATAATCGATAGGTATCTCAACAGACCGAAGCGATTCGGGGCATCCGGTTGTTCAAAGGCAAGTACCGACGCGTACGATGCACACATAACCACAATAACTGCAGCGGCTCCCAGTTTCTGGCGCTAACTAAAACCGAAAAATCTTCTGCTGGTCCAAAATAAAATTGCCGTAAAGTATCGGGAATAAATTTCTGGTAAGTTTGTTTTTAATCAGCAGTAGTAAGTAGTTTGTTTGTTTTTAGCAGTTTTTAGTAGCCAGCAAGCAGCTGGCAAGCTCCACGAAGGCGGCTTCAGATGCAACCAAATCCAAGGAAGAAATCCCCGTTCCGCTGGTTGGAGGAAATGCAACAACGACAGTCAATGGTGGAAGAGAAGCTGCAGCACCGCCATACAGGAACAGGAAGCGGTAGCGCAGGAACTAAAAGATATCTCCGAGCGGTACGCAATCCTGGAGAGTAAGTACGAAGAGATGGAGGCAAATTTGGCGGAAATTGCCGAACTGCGCATAAGCCTGGAACGGGTCAGCGATGATCTGCGCACGTTCCAATCGGACCGGGACCTGCTCCAAACTGAGAAAAGAGCCCTGGAGAACAGCCTGAACGAGATGCAGTTTGAGTTGAAGCAGCTTTCCCATCAATACGCCGACGTATCGGGCCAGTTGGAGGCGCTGCAAATTCGCTCCGAAAAGCAGGGCCGCGCAGAGAAAACCCTATAGCAGAGCATCAGCGAGAAGGGCCAACAGGCACAAGAACTGTTGGACAAACTGGAACAACTTCGATCGGACTACGAATCGCTTCAATAACAACACGTGGATCTACAAGCAACCAAGGCCGCCCAGGAGCAGGAATTTAACCGAATCCACGAGGACGAACTATATTATGCTAAAAACCTAACAACGTTCATTCAGTGCAATCAGTTAGGCGGAATCCGGAAAGTCATTCACCTACGACAGTACCAGATCATTGTTTGTAATCGCGCTCAATGTCTCAAGATCAGCGTTGCTATTATATTTTAATCTGATACGATTCTGAATTGTAAACTTGGTTTTATATTTTTTATTTTTTCTACTTTTCCAGATGTTGAAATCTAACTTCGTCATTGACTGAGTTCCTCAGGATAATATCCAGGAGTACAAAAAAGACGACAGCCTGGCAAGGTGTATCAGGATCGGTCAAACACAGGATGTGGAAAGACCCGGAATATTCCTCCATGCATTCCATTGCCCTTTCACTCATTTTCTCGCAGAACAACGGTGCAACTACCAAGCTGACCTTGGTGTCCTCGATCAGAGGCCCTGGACGACATGCTCCACAATCTGAGCATAAAGATTGATTCATCAACGGGGATGCCGAAGGTACTGGAAGGTAATTGCCAAACTGATTTTATTAGTATTCCTTTTAAATTTGAAACCCATTGATTTTGGATGAACATACATATAAATAATTCTTGATTCATCTATTTGACTGATGTCTTTTTAAAAATAAATAATTAATTATATTTTTTAAATTTTTAGCGTTTCTGAACATGTTCAATTGACAGCGTCAATCAAATAATGGTCAAATTCATCGGAGTGGGAAAGCAGCTCAGCATGTATAGCGGAATGATGTTGGATCTGGACCAGCATTTCAATTACGATGCACGATACGTAAACTTAAAATTCTACATTTGTGTATTGTTCTTTAAACAATTGTACGATTTGTATAACAAAGAGTTTGTCAGGAATTGAGTGTTCCGATTACACTTATAATGTATGAAAGATAACGTAATTTTTTTTTCTAAATCCGTTATGGATTTGATAGGGGACATTTTAAATAGTTTTTTGTATCATGAATATTGAAATAATTGTGAAAAAAATTCTCCATTTAATGTTTTTTCTTCGAAATGATTCAAAACGACGGATTAAAACTGTTCTCACAACTCGCTAGGCGAATTTTTGTAGAAAGATTATTTGAGCAAAAACAACGCATACTTTGAGTTAAACAATCAAATTATATTTAACTTTCAAACAGATCCAAGAAAGATCGGGTAGCTTCAGCTAGTTTGTATAATATTCGAATTTATTTTAGATCATATTATTAATCGGATATTAATGCCACATTTGCAAACAAAAGAACAAAGAAAAATGCATGAAAACAAACGAAATAAAATGAAATCTACAAATGCAACAAATGGAATTATTCATATTACGTTTCGAAAAATGTTTAAGTTAAGTGGAAAGCACATTGTTTTAATCTGTTGTATACTTATTTCGCTTTAATTACTTACTTCTTGAATGTTGATTTAGAAAACGTTACTGACGATAATCGAAATATTTTTTTTAACTTAGATGGATTTTAGCTTCTTGAAATCATTCATCTCTTGAATTGAAAATAATGCTTTCATTTAATTCTTTCAACTGTAACGGAGTTCAATGCCAAGTTATTTAACATTACGGTGCATTGTTTCTTATCGTTTCAAGAATTTCATGATAAATATTTATGTACACTTTTCACAGCATTAATTCATTTGTATCATTTGTTTTGATTCAGGATCTGACAAACATAAAAATGAGACTATCATTTGAATACCACACCATTATATATTGATAAAAAAGTTTTTTAAATTAACAAAATGGTTTCGAAACTCTCGAACAACTTTGAAATTGATTTTATAATAACAAATTTATAAAATGGCCAAGTTTGTTAAAATTTGATATAATCATGATATTTCATGAAATCTGCCGTCATTTTTTCAAAACAAACTTATATCAAAATATGATAGTCGTATCAAAATAAGATATAATTTTGCTTTATGGAAACATAAAACCTTAATTTTAAAAACAGAATTATAACTCATTTAGAAATAAATATCTCAATAAGATATGTTTAAGTTTTTTTTTTTGATATGCTCTTCTGATCGGGACGTCATCAGTTTGCTTGCATCTCTTGCCCACACTTGGGTGGACGCTTGGTCGCTCTGGAGGTAACTGAGCATTTTTTAAAGATTCTCTGCTTGGGAAGAGCACAGCGAAAAAAATACACGCTCTTACTCTGAACGGGCAAATCTGAGGAGCGATGCCAAGCATGCCGAGAATCATGTAAGATCCCATTAAATGACTAAAGGTAGGGGAACATGCCCTATAATGCGCCACCTAAGCGAATCGCTGATTTTCTATGTATTCCACGTACAAATTGTGTTAAAAATGGGTGCAATCGTTGAAGAAAATTGTTTTCTACAAATGCCTATGAATTTTTATTACTCAAATTGCTATAGATGCCTTAAAAACTTGATTTTTAAAAACCTTATTCAAAGCCACAGAACAAAACTGTGTTGCAAATACGCGCCGCCGTGTATTCAATACGCGCCTAGCAGCCGAACACACCCGAAAGCAGCCGAAGACCGAAAACACACCAACACTTACAGACACTTTGAATGAAAATAAAATCAAAATGGACTAATCAAAATTAAAAAAAAAATAAAAGTTGATTTTTTGGGCTGAATTAACGCTCAAAATAAGGTTTTAGACTTTTTGTTCATTTTCAATGAAAATTGGCCTTTTTGAAAAATTAATGCTATTTCCAGCCTACTACGATTGGCGCGTTATAACGAGTGCATGGGCCGTGATAAAACATACCCATAAAAATCATACCATAGCGAGTTCGGTATAATTTTTTAGCATTAAATCGTAGTTTAGATTCTCCTCTATCGATGTGTCAGAAAATACTGTCTTATTCATTTTTCTCTGCTTGGTGACACCTTATTAAAAGTATTTTAAAATTTAGATCGAAATGAAGAAAAACCTAAATTGTGAAATTATCACGACACAGGAGCATTTTAAGGAAAAAATTCATACTTGCCATGACCAATCACAGCCTTTAGATCAAATTGGTAATATTTTGCAGGCTTAAAATGCTTCAGATTCTTCAAAACAAGGGTGGCGCGTATTAGCCACATGGGGCGTTATATGAACTTTTCCCCTAAGTGTTTCGGCCTCAGATCCTTGATTGGTATTGCGACTATCGAGAATACCTTGCTGAATTTTTGAGTTCATAAAATTTTTCACAACCTGAAGTTCCCAGTAATTCTGTATTCCCGATTCTTTGACCGCTAAAACAAGTTTGTTGAAGTGATGTTTGAGAGGCCATGTTTTCGAAACGATCGCTGTACACATCTGCCAGAACAGATCATCCTTCAGTAACCGCATGAGGCTAGCGGATCCTTCGTCCAGGAAATCGATGGGCCCAAAATTACCAAACTGAGTCCGCTCACCGATGTATCCTATATCGAGAGCGTACCGATGATCAATCATGTAATCTATATCCACTAGGCGATAGTTCTCAACAATTTTTTGAAGGAACGGCTGTGCGAAGAAATAACATGGATTAGATGGAAGCTCCATTGACTGGTATCACTTACTTGGGGAGCGTCCATTATTGCGTAGATCCATGATATGGCACTTCCTGCTAGTAACATATTGCTTTCGGCGAAATCCCTTCCAGTATCAATAGGCTTCTCGTATTGAGGAATGGTCATTATGCTAGCAAGACCTGCACCGTATAAGTTTCCTACCATTTTAAAAACAGAATTATAACTCATTTAGAAATAAATATCTCAATAAGATATGTTTAAGTTTTTTTTTTGATATGCTCTTCTGATCGGGACGTCATCAGTTTGCTTGCATCTCTTGCCCACACTTGGGTGGACGCTTGGTCGCTCTGGAGGTAACTGAGCATTTTTTAAAGATTCTCTGCTTGGGAAGAGCACAGCGAAAAAAATACACGCTCTTACTCTGAACGGGCAAATCTGAGGAGCGATGCCAAGCATGCCGAGAATCATGTAAGATCCCATTAAATGACTAAAGGTAGGGGAACATGCCCTATAATGCGCCACCTAAGCGAATCGCTGATTTTCTATGTATTCCACGTACAAATTGTGTTAAAAATGGGTGCAATCGTTGAAGAAAATTGTTTTCTACAAATGCCTATGAATTTTTATTACTCAAATTGCTATAGATGCCTTAAAAACTTGATTTTTAAAAACCTTATTCAAAGCCACAGAACAAAACTGTGTTGCAAATACGCGCCGCCGTGTATTCAATACGCGCCTAGCAGCCGAACACACCCGAAAGCAGCCGAAGACCGAAAACACACCAACACTTACAGACACTTTGAATGAAAATAAAATCAAAATGGACTAATCAAAATTAAAAAAAAAATAAAAGTTGATTTTTTGGGCTGAATTAACGCTCAAAATAAGGTTTTAGACTTTTTGTTCATTTTCAATGAAAATTGGCCTTTTTGAAAAATTAATGCTATTTCCAGCCTACTACGATTGGCGCGTTATAACGAGTGCATGGGCCGTGATAAAACATACCCATAAAAATCATACCATAGCGAGTTCGGTATAATTTTTTAGCATTAAATCGTAGTTTAGATTCTCCTCTATCGATGTGTCAGAAAATACTGTCTTATTCATTTTTCTCTGCTTGGTGACACCTTATTAAAAGTATTTTAAAATTTAGATCGAAATGAAGAAAAACCTAAATTGTGAAATTATCACGACACAGGAGCATTTTAAGGAAAAAATTCATACTTGCCATGACCAATCACAGCCTTTAGATCAAATTGGTAATATTTTGCAGGCTTAAAATGCTTCAGATTCTTCAAAACAAGGGTGGCGCGTATTAGCCACATGGGGCGTTATATGAACTTTTCCCCTAAGTGTTTCGGCCTCAGATCCTTGATTGGTATTGCGACTATCGAGAATACCTTGCTGAATTTTTGAGTTCATAAAATTTTTCACAACCTGAAGTTCCCAGTAATTCTGTATTCCCGATTCTTTGACCGCTAAAACAAGTTTGTTGAAGTGATGTTTGAGAGGCCATGTTTTCGAAACGATCGCTGTACACATCTGCCAGAACAGATCATCCTTCAGTAACCGCATGAGGCTAGCGGATCCTTCGTCCAGGAAATCGATGGGCCCAAAATTACCAAACTGAGTCCGCTCACCGATGTATCCTATATCGAGAGCGTACCGATGATCAATCATGTAATCTATATCCACTAGGCGATAGTTCTCAACAATTTTTTGAAGGAACGGCTGTGCGAAGAAATAACATGGATTAGATGGAAGCTCCATTGACTGGTATCACTTACTTGGGGAGCGTCCATTATTGCGTAGATCCATGATATGGCACTTCCTGCTAGTAACATATTGCTTTCGGCGAAATCCCTTCCAGTATCAATAGGCTTCTCGTATTGAGGAATGGTCATTATGCTAGCAAGACCTGCACCGTATAAGTTTCCTACCATGAATCCTGCAAGCATCAGTGACGAAAAAAGAAATACGCATGATACAAGATCATTCCTCATGATAGCTGTCTGTTCCATGTAGAATCCAATGATTGTTAATACTGAATCACTGATTGATTTTGGTTCTCCATAGCCCCTGATTTGAACCCTTACTCGCTCCAAGAACCACACCGACAACACTCCGGCAAGGAATGCTAGAGCCACAGCGATCCAGAGATGCGGAGAAAAGGATAGAAAAGGCGTTCGCCATGGATCGACCAATCGAGGTTTAGGCACCAGAATAGTAACACCCGAGCGACTTATAGATTCCGTATAGGTGCAAAACATGTATGGTTGAAGCCTAGAAAAACAAAACACAGTTAAAACGGGTGAATTTCAACACAGTCATTTGTTTACCAAAAATAAAGGGCTGCTACAGCGAAATCTGTTCTACGGTTGGCAATCGCTCCCAGAATACCTGGTCCAGAACGATTGGGATAGACGTCTCCCCACAACTCAATCTCATCTAAAAACATTCGAAACACTCTAAAAATGGTGTCAAATGAACATTTTCCTTCATTTTACCGAAATAAGCTTCAATAGAGCAGTTATATCGTTGACAAAAGTGAACCAGCAGCATTGGTTCGGAACCATCGATGTACAGAGGAACATCCTCGCTACAATATTGAGGATCGCATCTGGCATTTGCTTTGTCAGGTGTCTACAAAAATTACTGTTAACAACTATTAAACGTAGTGAATCGATGTTCGAACAAACTACCGTTTTTTCGTAATAAGCGAAAGGTGGATAAACCACACTTTGTAACCGCACTGGTATGCCTCGCAAATTTCGACCATTATCGGGAAAAAATTGTTCTATAGAAATGGCATTGAATTGAACAATCGTTTTCCCTGGTAATCCGTTTCCAAAGATATCAAGTGATAAAAATTGCAACTGCTGTTCTTTGCTATCAGAAGAAACTAAAAGAATATTACGAAGATCTGAAAAAAAGGAAAAGTTACCTTGGAGTAATCAAATTTTTGATCGCTCACAACAGAAATTCAAGCATTATATGTTGCAGATCAGAAAGGCAAAGAAACTAATTTATCCCGGAATCTAAACCTTATGTGCAAAATTTTATTTCTTGGCCTAAAGTATAAACCAAAGAAGTGACTCCGACACTTTGACGACTATGAGCCATCTCGCTTACCACTTTGACTAACTCGCGTTCTCAAGAGACTGAATGTAACGGTGAAAGTATTGTGAACAAGCGACTGATCGTTAACTTATATAAATTATTTTTCTCATAATTTCCCCCTGGGTTGTTCTATATATCGTTTCGAAAGTAAAAGTAATTTTTTACCTTTCACACTGTGATGTTCCGACATTCGATGAATAAAACTATCATTGAAAGATTCAGCCATAACAATAAGCACTTTATCGCTAAATCGTTGATCGGATGCATCATGAACGTTGATAAAATTATTCAAAAACATCCAAACACTGGTCTCGAATGTAATGAACGTTTGGCAACCACTGTCAACGCCTTGTTGAAATGACTTGTCGAATCTATCATCGACTGTAATAACCATGGCAGGAAGAATTTCGCTTATCACTATCGCATCGTCTGCTGTTCGAACAATACAAGTGCAATAGTACTTGGATAGAACACCGAGCGCCAATTGATTGAGCAGCAATGCTACCGAATCCGAGGCACTGAATAATAATGTCTTATGCAGTTCCATTAGTTCTGATTTGATAGCTCGATCGGCTCAATCAGTATGGCTGTAGTTTTCCACCAGAAGGTCACTTATAAACGCATTAAAAATTATTATTTTCATATCCTTTAACGATGGGCTAGATTTATGAGGGACATAATGACGACTATTAGTGGTGATAATATTTTTAGAAAAAATCAGTCTTATTTGTTTGATTAAAAATGCATTTTCATCATTTATTAAACAAATGAATGAATGAAGGAAATGCCTTTTTCGTTTATATCTGCAACGCACATAGATCAATAGATAGAACCTACCGCTGAATGTAAGGAAAAGGCACATGGGGTAAATTGGAACAAACAAAGAGAAAACTGCTGTGATTCAATTTTCACAAAAACTGTATTTCAAACTTTAAATTATTGTGAAGAATAAAACAAACTAACATAAATTATACACTCAGTAAATTTATAAGTGTTTTAAAAGCCGGTAAATTCTCAGCTAAATTTTTCAGCTCGATAAAAATTGTTAAAAAAAACACAACGTTGCCTCAAGGAAGTCATTTGGGACCGATCATTTTCGTGATCTATTTTAATGATGTACTCTCGATCCTCGGTGGCACAAAGCTCGCATATGCCGATGACCTGAAACTTTTTCACACCATAAACGGCCAAGACGACATCAACTTCCTTCAACAGCAATTCACCGCTTTTGCTCACTGGTGCGATATCAATTGCTTGCCCTTGAACCGCAGTAAATGCTCGGTAATATCGTTTACCCGTAGGCGACATCCTCTTCATGCAGAGTACATCCTCGGAGACCAAACCATCAGCGTTATTCTTGACCGACGGCTGGAGTTCAAGACTCACACGAACTATGTTGTTTACAAAGCTTCTCGAAGCCTTGGATTCTTGTTTCGTATGGCCAAAGATTTCAAAGCCGTATATTGCCTGAAAAGTCTTATTGTTGCATAGTTCGTTCCATTCTCGAGTACGCTTCAGCTGTTTGGTGCCCTTTCTACCAGAATGGAGCAGAAAGAATCGAGGCTATTCAGCGGCGTTTCTTGCGGTACGCTCTACGACACCTAAACTGGCAAGATCCGTTTCGTTTACCAAGCTATGAAAACCGCTGCCGTCTCATAAGCTTAGATACGCTTCAAGTACGCCGAAATGCTACACGTGGTGTAGTTGTAGCGGACCTTCTAACATCTAGAATCGACTGCCCCGAACTGTTGGAGGCCATACCTCTCAGCGTACGACCACGAGGATTACGAAACCAGAACCTGCAGCTCTACGTACCTATTCGCCTGAACAATTACGGTGCTAACAGCGCTTTCATCGGCATTCTAAAAACTTTTAATCGGTTTTCCGAACATTTCGACTTCGACGTCTCAAGGAACGTATTCCGAAGAAAAATTTTAAGTGTATCTAGTATTGTGTAGTTTTATGTTGATATTAATTTTAATTTGTTAGTTATAGTGTAGTCATTAGGATCAACATGTGATCCGTTGATGTTTTAAACAATAAACAATAAACAACAAATAGTACATGAAAGGTTTCCGATTATAAACGAGTTCGAAGATGATTTTGTTTTTATAAAACATGTTATTATAAAACATGCTATTAACATGTTTTTTATAGATATGCTTATTGAAGACGACTCTTGAGTTAATCTGGAAATTCTTTGGACCCGCATCGATCTTGGTGATCGGAAACTTTATGTGTGCGTAGTGTACGTGCCTTCTGATCGTTCCAGTGACCTGGTTGTAGCCGAATCTTTTTCACGTTACCTCTCTAAAGTCAGTTCCATTTGCTCTTCTGAAGATGACATCCTCGTCATCGGCGACTTCAACATGCCTGGCTTGAAATGGTGCTTTTCACAAGGCGGATTCCTGTTTCCAGATCTGGTGCGTTCTTCTTTCAAGGCACCTTGCAGCGTCTACTAAGATGCCTAAGCACAGCGACTCTACGTCAGATAAATTACAATGAAAACGAGAACGGCAGGATGCTTGACCTCTGCTTTGTTAACGAAGGGTTCAGGATTCCGACGATCGATTTAGCTCCCGCTCCACTCGTCAAAGATGTCCTACATCACCCAGCTCTAGTGGTCTCACTCGGTGCCGCTAGGTTATATTCTCCCATTGAGAAAACGTCTTACTATAAAGATTTCAAGAATATGGATTCCGAGGCTATCTTGCGCGTTCTGGAATCCATCGATTGGGGAGTCGAGCTCGATCTTTCTGATCCCAACGCAGCTGCAGAGAAATTTACGAATATCCTTAATTACACCATCGATCGCCATTTGCCGAAACGTAGCGTAGGTGCTAATCTACGGACTCCGTGGATCACTAAAGAACTGCGGCAACTGAGGACAGCTAAAAAAACGTGCTCTTCGTAACTATAACAAGCACAAGTCGCTCTACGCTCAGAACGAATGCCGCAAATTGAACTCGACTTATAAAAAGACTAGTAAGCGCTGCTTCTAGAATTATCTTGATCGGCTCCAGCGGAACTTCAAGACCAGTCCAAAAAAATTTTGAAGGACGTGAAAAATCAGCGGAAAGAAACAGGGCTCCCGTCCCATATGTTTCTGGACAACAACACAGCTGCTTCCGACTCCGAAACTTGTGAGCTTTTCGCCGGGAAATTCTCAAGCGTTTTTACCACCGAGGGCATTTCTTCAGAGCAACTAGCCAGGGCTGTCCGGAATATTATACCTCTAGGTTCATCTTTGAATGGATTCCTAATTGAAGATGCAGCCAACTTGAAAGCGACAGCAAAGTTGAAAAATTCTACCTCTACGGGCCCGGACGGAATACCAGCAACTTTTTTGAAGCGTTTTATGCCACTTTTGCTGACTCCCATCAAATATATTTTTCAATCATCGCTTAACAACGCAATTTTTCCCTCACTGTTTCGTCATATGTTTCCTGTCCATTAAAAAAGGGACAAGAGAGATGTTAGCAACTACCGTGGAATATCAGCTCTATGCGCGATATCCAAACTCTTTGAACTGGTCGTTATGGATCCTGTTTTCTCGTTCAGCAAGCCTCACATTTCCAACGACCAGCATGGATTCATGGCTAAACGATCCACAACTACCAGCTTACTGAGCTTCACATCTTTCGTTCAAGACTGCTTTGCCAGGAAGATCCAAACTGACGCCATTTACACTGATCTCTCAGGTGCGTTCGACAAGATGAACCGTGATATTGCAATCGCAAAGCTCGGACGCTTAGGATTCTGTGGATCTCTACTGGATTGGTTCCGGAGTTATCTAACGGGACGGAAACTATCCGTTCGAACTGGTGAATCCTTTTCCAGGCTATTCCCTGCCCCCTTAGGAGTACCCCAAGGAAGCCATTTAGGACCGATAATTTTCGTAATCTACTTCAAAGACGCACTCTCGCTTCTTGACGGCGCAAAACTCGCTTATGCTGATGACCTGAAACTTTTTCACGCCATAAACAACCAAGACTTTTTACAGCAGCAATTTTCCGTATTTGCTAACTCGTGCGACATTAACTGCCTGCCGTTGAACCGCAGCAAATGCTCGGTTATATCGTTTTCCCGTAAGCGGCTCACTCTTCATGCTGAGTACATCTTTGGAAGCGATACCATCACCCGAGTCGAACACATCAACGATCTAGGAGTTATCTTCGATCAACGGCTGGAGTACAAGACTCACACGAACTATGTTGTTGACAAAGCTTCTAGAAAACTTGGATTCCTGTTTCGCATGGCCAAAGACTTCAAAGACGTGTACTGCCTTAAAAGTCCTTATTGCAGCATAGTTCGTTCCATCCTCGAATACGCATCAGCTGTCTGGTGCCCCGTCTATCAGAACGAAGCTGAACGAATCGAGGCTATCTAGCGGCGCTTCTTGCGGTTTGCCCTACGTCACTTGAATTGGCACGATCCGTTTCGTCTGCCAAGCTACGAAAATCGGTGCCGCCTCATAGACTTGGATACGCTTCAAGTTCGTAGGAACGCTACTCGAGCTCTGGTTGTGGCTGACCTGCTGACATTGAGAATAGACTCTCCCGAGCTGCTGGAGGCTCTCCCTCTTAGTGTACGACCTCGAGGATTAAGAAACCAGCATTTGCAGCTTTACGTTCCCATTCGTCTGAACAACTATGGGGCCAACAGCGCTTTTGTCGGAATCTTATTTAAAAACTTTTAATCGTTTTTCTGAGCATTTTGACTTTGACGTTTCGAGAAATGTGTTCCGAAGGAAAATATTAGACGTGTCCAGAACTGTGTCGAGTGGATTTTAATTTAAGAAAGTTATTTAGAATTAAGTTATCATTTGGATCAACATGTGATCCGTTGATTTTTTATACAAATAAACAAATAAACAAAAGCTGACTAAATATTTTACGAAAATATATCATGAGCTCTTAAAGTTTCATAACTTCAGTGTTTGTATCATTAGGCGTTTGATAATTTTATTTTCTAGCGCCGATGTCTGTTTTATGTATGCCAGGCGTACTGGGTTCGATTCCCAGTATCGGCAAGAAAACATTTGAATCCCATGAGTGACCGACAGGTAAGATGTGTTTCCTTTTAAAACTAAATATATAAGAATTTTCAATCAGTTACCAGCTGTCCAGGTGTATACGCGGATACCGGAAGACCTGTAAATAAACTAACCCACCTGATTGACTCGTTCTTCCAAAATATACTTACATCAACACACGCAATATATTCCATACATATCAGTTCATACAAAGTCAAACTGCGGTAAATCCCATGGTAGATAACCAAAAACAACAGCATAAAGCGTTCGATAGTTCGTGGTTTCTTCGAGGAAGTTATGTCTAAAAGTTAAAGTATTACAACAAAACAAATCTCTTCTCAAACATTTGCATAAATGCATAAATAGGTACATGCAAAATACAATTGTCCCTGGCCTTTTTCCTCGCCCTCCCAGATAAATGATTATGTTAAAATAAAACAGGAATGTGAGATACAGATAAAAGTATCTGGGAAGTACAGAATATGTTGTATCGTACGACCACTCCCAATTGATTAAATTGCACATCAGTCGTTCAATACAATCACTAGTTCAGAAATGTTCTATGGAAATTTAAAAAAATTATTTCATTTTAAATATATTCAGTTGAATTGGAAGTTGGAATTAGTGCATTTGTTAACAATCGCAGTTATCCATGAAAATCAAACAAAAAAGCAGTAAGGAGGTAAAAACGGGTAGATTTAACTTTAACATCTATTCTACAGATCGCATAAATGTCGAAATCCACATTTAAAAAATTTGCAGTTCAATTTAGTACACTGCGCACGATTCACTTAAAAACAAACGCTAGTAAGCCACGTTTATTACATTTCAAAAATTTCGGGTGTGTAAGCAACTTGGGAAACTTCTACGAGTTGATTTATCGAACGTTTCGCAATGTAACATTCAACTGCAAAACTAATCATCGCCAAAGTGCAACCCAAATTTAGTATCAAAAATACTCCCATCAGATGAACCAAGGTTAGTTGCTCCACTTTGATGTCATCCGTTGTTTTTCTTTCGGAGAGAATATTTCTTTGTATCTCTGCATCCAAGTATCGATGGACAGACTAAAATGTGAAAAATTTAAATTTAAAAAAAATTTTAAATTGGATTTCTCAACAAACCAGAGTCTCCCAATAGTGTTGAATTCCGGATTCTTTGATTATCAAAACAAGATCGTTGAAGCGTTGCCTATAGGGCCATGTTTTGGTGACGAGAGCGGTGCAGCTTTGCCAGAACAGATCATCTTTTAACAGCTGAAGATCGGCGGATGCCCGTTTGTCCAGAAAGTCCACCGGCCCAAAATGTCCGAATTGAGTCCGCTCCCCGACGTAACCCAAATCGTGCGCATAGCGATGTGCAACCAGCTCCTCGTCCTGCACCACCTGGTAGTTATTCACCAGAGTTTGCATGTACGACTTTTGGGAAGCAATATAGAAAATATAAATTACACTTATTCAAAATGTAGATATCTTTAAAGATCTGTTATTGAATGCGGCAACCAAGTAACCAAAAGTCACACACAGTACTTTACACATCCTCATAAGGGATGAGTGAGTATTCAAATGCTCGGAATATGTATTATATAAGTGCAATGGCTCCAGAGAGTAACTTAAAAAAAAGACTCACCTGAGGTGCGTTCAAAATCGAATAAATCCACGTAGCAGATGTTCCCGCAAATGGCATTCCACTTATGGCCAAATCCTCGGCCGTATCGATCGTTTTGCTGTACTGAGGGATTGTTAATATACCTGTCAAATTGGCTCCATACAGTATACTGATCATCGATCCTGCACAAATAAGAACTCCGTTGAGTATAAATCCTGTTATCAAACTTTTATTCCAGTAAGATCTCTGTTTTAAAAACGTTCCGATGATGGCAAGCATTGATAATGCACCTGTGAATTGTAATCCCAAAATTTGGCGTTGCGAATTTTCAATGAACCAACTAAGTACAAAACAAACTGGCAGAGTTACGAATAGAATCAACCAAATTTGCATAGAAAATGATAAGAAAATATTTCGCCAAGGCGAAATAAGCTGGGCCCTCGGAACAAGTACGCTCACTCCAGATCTGCTTATTGATACAGTAAAAGTTGCAAATTGATACGGCTCCATCCTAAGGAAAATTAGATTGATATTACCATTTGTCGGTTTTATAAAAACAGGTGAACATTACCAGAAGTAAATTGCGGCTACGGCAAAATCGGCTTTACGAGTCGCCACAGCTCCCAACATACCCTTGCCAGTGTGATTCGGGAATACATCTCCCCATAGTTCAATTTCATCTAAAATTTTTATATTTTTATCAATATACACTGAAGAGGAAAAATAGCAGATCATCTTACCAAAATAAGCCTCAATTGTGCAGTTGACTTGTCGACAAAACTCAACCAGCAGAAGGGATTCTGTACCATCGACAAAAACTGGTATATCTTCCGAAATGTATCGAGAATCATATCGGGCATTTGCCTTTTCTGAGTCCTTAAAATTTACATCAATGTTTACCTGTTTATCCGCATCCGTTTTTAGTCAATTTACTTACACACTCTTCATAATACGTGAAGGGCGGATACTTAACAGTTTGAAACCGCACCGGAACACCTTTCAAATTAGTCATTTTGTATGGAAATAAGTCTGCAGATGAAACATCTTGAAGCTCAACAATTCTCGATCCTCTGGAGCCATCACTGTAGATATTTGTGGATGCCAAACTCATCTTCTCTGAATCACTCTGTGCTATAATCATCAGTATATCTGGAAGATCTGTAGAATAGCCTTTTTATAGTAGTTCCACAACCCAGATCAAGATTTTACCTTGAATTGCAGGATGATTGCAAATACGCTTCAAAGTGTCATCATTCGGAGATTCTAACACAACAATAACTTTCTTATCGGCTGACCGTTGATCAGACAAATCGTGCAACTCCTGAAAGTAATTTAAAAAGTACATCACCGACCCCGATGACACGATAAACGTTTGACAGCCATGGTCGATTCCTTGTTGGAAATTGCTTTCGAAATCCTGATCAACCGTTATAACCATGCTTGCGATAATTTCATTAATCACAATTGAATCATCCCCAGATCTCAAGACGCACGAGCAGTAGTAATCAGAAAAATGTTTTACTGCTACATGATTTACAAGGGAAATCAGAGATGCCCCAGTAAGGTTTACTGACAGTTGTTGCAAGGGAGAACTCATAGTTAATGTTAAAATTTGCCAAAACCGAGACGAAGTAGTTCAACTTCAATTGCTTATTGATTGCATGATTAATTTATGGCAAATTATCAACAGTGCTTATTTCTTATTCATATGAATCATATTTTAAACATTAATGCGTGATGTCTATTGTATAATTTGTTGGCGTAAATTCTATAACTAAACCATTCGAATCCAGATCCATAATTTGCGAACTAAAATTTAATGATTTTCCATTGTTTATTTAATGAATTTGCAACCAATTCTGAGAATTGCAACCAATTCTGTACACTATCACTGTAAGTGTGTGAGAAAAAGCTTTAATTTTTAGTACACCCAAAATAATCCGCACGTCGTGTCTACGTGAAAAACTACATAATTATTATCCAATTGTTTTTCACGTAAATTGTACGAAAAAAATAAGTAAACGCTCCCCTAATAGGAATTTTTGCTTGGTGAATATCGCGTACAACTTACGTGAATTTCAAGTGAGTTCAACGCGATGTGATGATGGAAGCTACGCGAAGTGTGTTTAGTATTGAAATGATGTTTGAATCTTTTCTATTAATATTTTTTCGTCTCTACTTTCGGTAATAAAACAAGAAAATAAATTTAATTTTATCGCAAACATAATTTATTTAAATCTTGTGAATAATGTACCTTGTGCGCCATTCCCTTGCCACTTTAAATATACCTCCATCACCTACGAAAAAGTCTCCTCGATGCTGACGGCTCCTTCTCACGGTCCTTCCTTTTCTACTCGGCGGAGCTTCCAGAAGCTTTCTCGGAAGCTGGAAACAAACACAAATCTCAGCTTAGAATGAATTAATTTCCGACCGGGAAATCCTATAAACTTACCTCCACGCTGCCGACGCTCAGATTTGCATTGCTTGAGCTAGAGCTCCGCAGGATGAAAAGTGTGGTCTACTGGTCGACTTCCGACGACAGCAAAAAATAACAAGTAAGCTGACTGACAAGAAGCCCCTTTTCGAATAAGAATTTATTACACCTATCATCCACTTTGAATTTACGTGAAATTCATGTGTTAGTTATGTGAAAGTAAAGTAGTTTTTACCAGGGCATCCTTGATACTCTGTGGTTACACAAAACTCACGTAGAATCGATAGGCTGCAACAAAATCTAAATTTACGTGAAAAATCCCGTAGAAAAAATTTCAAAATTATTTTGGGTGTAGGTACACTGAATTTATTTAAAAATAAACATTTCCCTACGGGTTTATATTGGACGATTTTTTAAACAATATTCTATTTTGGGAAGGATGACAACTTGCTGTTGAACTCCTTGAAAAGAACCGATATTCTAGAAATGATAATAACAAGTCCTCGACCTTTCTGATTTTTTTTCCAAACAATCCAAGTTGGTAAATTGATTCGGGCGTGGATCTTCAACAGAATCATTAACCGCAATAATAGAAGACGGTACGAAAAATTGGAACAGCTTAAGATCTTGACAATTTCCAAAACGAATCGTTGGATCCAGTTTAAGTGTGTTTGAAGCAAGAAGTGGTCACACTAAATTGTGTGTAAATCGATTATTTGTTTACTATTGAAATCAAAGTATCTTTCTTATTGAAGTTAAAAATGTAAAAAAACGAAGAAAATAAAAGATTTCGGTCAAGTCGACCTAGTCCGGATCGTTTTTAAGCTTCATGCACGGTTGTAAACGATATTCTCAACTTAGTGGCGACAACTCGTACAGAGAGATAGGAGTTTCGCTTGAAAGTGCTAGCCACTCTTCTGATCGTCACTACGGCTGCCGGATTTAGATTTCCCCAGATCCAGGCTTTCTAGTTGTCGAAATATGTTCCCCGAACACTTTTATTACTTCGGTGATGGTTGATTTCGTCACACTAAACGATTTTGCTATTTCTGCGTGCGTGCAGTTTGGATTTTCACGACGCATGTACAAAACTCTGATTCCCCAAGCAACCAAAAGTCACATATTTACTTGAATGAAAGCATTGAACGTTACATATTGGCTGACAAAGAGAATCAACTGCCCAATTCCCTTCGGTGAACTTTATGTACTCATTAATGAACTTGAAAGTTGCAAAAGTGATTAATATGTACGTTTTATGTGGCTTGTTTTGCCCAATTCCCATTAGTGAACTATATGTACTCATTAACGAACTTGAAAGCTGCAAAAGTGATCTATACGTACGTTATACGGGACTTTAGTCACATAAAGGGCACAAAAGTGCTCAATACGGGATTTGGTAAGTCACATAATGGGCACAAAAGTGCTCAAATGGGTATTGATAAGTTACAAAAAGTGCATTGATGTGCTTTCAAAATCAAATCACCTCTTCGAGGTTTAGATTCAGTTAGAACAACATCTAGGCGTGGTCTCGTGGTAGCGTGTTCGATTCTCACCACGAAGGTCGGGGTTCGATCCCCAAGCCGGGCAAGTTTTTTTTCAATAAGTAATTTTGTACTTGAGTGACCATTCTGATGCGATATATGTAGGAAATGTAGGAAAGAAGCATTTCAGAAATTTGTCGAGTTTGAAATCCGCCGCGTGGCATCATGGCGGCACCGGTACAGAACACAGTAAATAATCAAGTGAAGGTGATATGAATCGAAGCCAACGGTTCAGTTGATATAGAGAGAGATTTTTTTGCTCATTCTGTGATTTTTCGGAAGCTGAATTAAGAGGCCGCTGGAAGCTGAAATTAAGATCATTAAGACTTGTTTTGGAACTTGAAAGCATCAATAAGAACTTAAATTTTGAGCTGCATAGAACGTACTTCATATCAATGATAGGGCTGTGTAAGCGTGTTTGTACCTGTTTTATGGGAATTTTGGTTGCTTGGGTCGTAGCACCTCTTGCTTGGACGCCATTTTCCAAATTAAAAACTTATGTCGAAAACCAAATAGAAGCATGGTTCAACACACACACCAATAAAATGAGGGATGTTCAGGTTTTTTATAAGAATGATTAGAAAAAATACTTCGAATTTACCACTTTTTGATCCGAACACCCTTTAACTGATCTAACACACTTCATATTTTTGTGAGAAAAAGGTTGATTTTTTGTTCAAATCGCACAAAAAAGGGATAAACAAGACAAAAATATCATCAATTTTGGATTTTAAATCGTCAAAAAAGCCCGTTGAATTTTACTTTTTGCTGTTTTGTAAAATATAGTTAGTTACTACAAACACATCAGTGCAAATTTTTCTCATATTTTTGTGATTACCAACTTTTAAAAAAAAATGAGAATTTTTGGAAAATTCTATACATTTGCCAGTTTTTCCATAACTATTTTTCGGGGCTTCTTACTAATACGTTAAAATACGTTCGTCGCCCAAAAAAAATCTCGGAGCGTGAAAGTAAAGCTAGAGAGCTCTAGATTTCCAACGCATAGTGAAACTGAGCAGCTATCTTGAGTAAGAGAGCTGTCACCCATTTATGGGTCCCATGGTGACGAACGTGTTAAAGAGAGCGGAACGGTCTGCCTTATATCCAGGGTTGGCATCATTCAACGTCATTAGTCAAATGACTGTGACTGTTGAGCCTCTTGGTCCGTCAAACTCATTTGACTGTTCCTTAACGACCAGTCACTTCGTTTGCCAGTCATTCATTCCCCAGTCATTTGAAGCTAAAAGAATTACCTAGTCAAGCAATCGCATTCAAACGACCGATGACGAAAAAGAAACGCATTTATTATTATTGTTGCTTCTGCCAGCAAGCCCTTTTTCGGTTTTTTATTGCTATTGTTGCTCTTTGCCAGCAAGTCGTTCAATTAGTTGTACCTGCCGTCAGCAGCCGATCGAAGGGTGAAGAGATTTGCCAGTCACTCTCAGGAGAAATTTGATCATGTGTAGGAGCTTCGCCAGTCGCATGACGGAGAAATGTTGATTGCTGTCGTGCTTTATCCGCCATGCGAGTAGTGAGACTCCGTCAATTGAGTACGGTGCCGGTCGTTTGATGAAACAAAACTAGTCGGGTCAAGCGTGACGGGCGAAATTTACCAACCCTGCTTGTATCACGTTAGCCGCCCAAAAAATCTCGGAGCTTGAAAGTAAAGCGAGCCTCAGATTTGCAATGCGTGGCAAAAAGTTTTTTTTTTTTTTTTTTTTTTTTTTTTTTTTTTTTTTTTTTTTTTTTTTTTTTTTTTTTTTTACAAGATGGAAATTTGACTTCAAACCACCCTATGATTCACCATGGTTTCACCCTATGATACTACATCAAGGGGTAGGCTGTGCTCGTGCACTTATACATCTCACCCTTTCCTTCTTTCTCAATTTTTCCTCAATTTCTCCTTGATCATCGTTCTGCTTTATCCTTTTCTCCTTTTTCCTCCTTCTCCTTTCCCTCTATCGCCAACTTCAGACTGGTACGGAAGGAAGACCCCGAAACGTGTGCCGGTTAGGTAACGCTTTCGTAATAACTCACGGCCGTCACAGCATCCACTATCCCGGGGACCTCGAAACGTGTGCCGGTTAGGTAACGCTTTCAAAGTAACTCGCGCCCGTCACAACCACTTCCGCAGGATTTCTAACCACCAAGGCATGGCCGATTGAGAAACTACCAAGCTAGAATCCCGACACGACCACCCCGAATGGTATCTCCGCTTCCTTTTACTGCAGGAAAGATCGTAGCTGAGTACGTGAGACCTTTTTTTTTTTTTGTTTTTTTTTTTTGTTTTTTTTAAACAAGATGGAAATTTGACTTCAAACCATAACAGCCGGGTGTTTGCTGCCGTGTGTGGGTTCGTCCGACTAAAACCACCTTGGGCTTCGTGTGCCAGATGTGCCCCTTGGTTTCACCCTATGATACTACATCAAGGGGTAGGCTGTGCTCATGCACTTATACATCTCACCCTTTTCCTCTTTCTCAATTTTTCCTCAATTTCTCCTTGATCATCATTCTGCTTTATCCTTTTTCCTCCTTCTCCTTATCCTGAGACCTTTAAGTCCCACCACACGTATGAGTCCAGATTAGGGTTATACCGCGCCCTAAGATCGCGTTGCTTTTGAATTGAAGTGTCATACGAGGCCCAAGACCTTCCATTAGCTTGTCAAATTTGGTTGACTATCTCGCTCTCTCCGTTCATCATCTTTCCTAATTCTTATCAGATCGCGCATGATTTGCGAGATTTCGTCGACTATAGCACGCCACGACTGTTCGTCGCGACACATTTCACTCACTATGTTTGCAGCGTTCAGATTTTGAAGTTGTTGACGCCTTGAATTGAACCTGGGGCAGACAAAGATAGCATGCTCTGCCGATTCCTCCGTCTCTACGCATTCCGGGCAATAAGGCGAGCTGATAAGCTTAAACCGATGAAGGTATTGCTTAAAGCACCCATGACCCGAAAGGAACTCCGTCAGGTAGAAGTTGACCTCTCCATACTTCCGATTTACCCAGTCTGAAAGTCTCGGGATTAGCCTATGCGTCCATCTTGCGTTGTTCGATGCGTCCCATTGCTCCTGCCACTTGAGCATTCACGCTGCTCGTTGAATTTTACGCACTCCTCTAACAGCTCTTGCTTTGTAACATTCCATATCCTCCGCCAGAGTTATGTCGATGGGAATCATGCCCGCGATGACAAAAGCTGCATCTGCTGATATGGTCCTGTACGCACAGGAAACTCGCATGGCTATCAACCGATGTGTGCTCCGTAATTTGGATCTGTTGCGCTCTACCTCTATCGCGGAGCTCCAGGCCGCTCCTCCGTATCGTAGTTTCGACAGTGCTACGCTCGCAAGGAGACGTCTCTTGCTACTCATTGGACCATGGCAGTTCGGCATTATCCAGGCCAATGAATCGATGACTTTCGATGCACTTTCACAACAGTATTTGACATGTGCACCAAAACTTAAGCGATTGTCGACCAAAACTGAGCTATTATCTTGCATAAGACAGCTGTCTTCCGTTTCTGGGTCCCATGGCGACGAACGTGTTAAAGTACTATGGCCTTGGCGTAGGTTTTGTCGTCCATTACAACGCAATCAAACTTTGTAAACAATGTCGTATAGAGCTTCCGAGATATTTTTTTTCCGTAAGGTTTCGCTTATCGTTGCGATTTGGAGTCAATCACTACCTCCTTATGAGTCGACAGTCCGGAACGTTTTTTAGCTTCATGCACGGTTGTAAACGATATTTCCAACTTATTTGCGACATTTTCAACGGAGATATTGGGGTTGCGCTTGAAAGCGCTAGCCAATCTCCTGGTCATCACTGCGCTACTTTTCTAGCTCAAATATGATCTTTGATGTGAATTTTTTTTTCATTCTATTCTTCAAATCAAGCATATTTATTTCGAATTTTTATTTTATTTTTTTTAATATGTCAGAAACGAAGTTACTGCCTTGAAATCGCACTCAGAGTTGAGGTTCCAATTTTGGAATTTTGTTATTATTATTATAATTTCTTAGAGACCTTTTAACCACCAGGGTCATTTGGATCTGTTTCGGAATATTGATTCAGAAAAAGATATAAAATTTCTTAATTTTGATTTAACAATATTTAAAAAAAAAATAGGCAAATTAAGCGCAGAATAATAATTATTTTTTGATGTGAATACAAATTAGATATTCGAGTAATCATCTAAAATTCGGAATTAAATTCAGAATTCAGTTAGATCGAAACTTCGAATTCAAAATTCAGGATCACAATTCGTTGGTTTTTTTTAAAATTACGGCTACATATATCGGTAAATCTTATACCACTGACCTAGTGCTTATATTTTTCAAAAATAGTATAGACGAATAAAAGGTTCGAAGAAAATAACATCTTAATAAGAGTTAAGTATTCAACATTCAGAAATAAGAATCCAGATTCAAAAACTATATCAGAATACAAATTTCAGAAACCGTAGGGAAGAGTGGGGATACTTGATCCCCTTTTCTTATTTTCACCATATCTTTTTGGAAAAATTTAGCAACTCGCCGTCTTTGACATTTTCTGACAGCTTGTAACTTCAAATTTCTGTGCTCCAAAAATAAGAACGATACTTGAACCCGTTGATGAACTAGAAGCATTTTCGTGGGAGTAAAAAAATTACGATTTTTCTGAAGTTAAGGGAGACTTGATTCCCTATTGAAGGAGACTTGATATTTTATTCAGGAAGCCTTAATCCTTGTATAAAAATCAAACAAAACCCCAAGATAGAATGTTAATTGACTATTTTGGTCACGTTTGTTCTCATTTCACAATTTATAGCAGACATAAGAAGAAAATTCTATAACTTTGTCTCAACGCTAATAACATTGCATACTTAAAGGCGCTTTTTTCATAATTAAGAGAAAATTATTTATTTTTGCCCTTCTCTTCAGACAATTGTTTGATAAATATTAGTTTTTGGATAAATATTAGTAATTTCGTAATCAGCAATCATAACGATCAATTCAGAAAAAGAATATGCCGTTTGGAAGGGGGATCAATTGTACCCAACTCTAGGGGATCAATTGTACCCATAATCAACATTTTAGAAAACTTTTTCTGAAAAAAAGTTGAGAGTTATCCATTGCTTTGAAAATATGGCATTATGAAGTTCATTTTACGTTCGAACGATTGATACATTGGAACATAATTTTCCCATGTAAGGAACATTTTAAAGTGATGATCTTCAAGTTACATTATGTGAAATTTTTCAAACAAAGTTCAATTACTCAAACAATTATTTTGTTAAAATTTTTTAAACTACGAGCATTGTTATTTTGCTCATTTTGTCACATTTTTCTAGAACATTTGATCTTTGTAAGACATTCCAGTTTCGAGATATAGCTAAGGAATCAAGTATCCCCAGGGATCAAGTATCCTCATTCTCCCCTATTCAATTTTCATAGTTGACAAGTTGACATTTATGAAGACAGTGAATGTTTTCCCCCAACCCCCAGCCTATCCAGGAACATTTTCGAGGTTATGTATATTCAATGTGTGATTCGTAGGCCTCTGACCAACTTTTCATGATGATTTAGCATATCTGGTTTGATTTGCTACAGAGCTCTGAGTTTACCATTTAAAATTACTAGGGGTCAATAAATTCAAACAGCATTGTCTAACACGTGACCCATGTAAGATTCACCTTTTAGTTAAGGTTAAACCAATTCAATCTGCGGATACCTACCCAACGTTCACTGAATTTGAATCCTGATTAAGAATTGACCGTTTGTGTTTTCTAAACATGGGAGTTTTACTAAATTTAAATTTTTATCTTTGCGTTCCATCTGTTCAAAAATTGTGACTCCAGCTATGAATCTGATTTTTTTTTTAATTCAATTCGATGAAAAAACTGAACAACTTATCTAACGACATAATCGAAGAGGGGGCTAATTAATCGATAAAATTAAATCTCACAACTCGTCAAGTTTAGCCTGGTTAATTATTGTCAAACAACATGTACCCAGTAATTAAAATCCAATACGTTCAAGTACCATCTTGCAGAAAACTTAATTACTAGCTGCTGAACCTACTAATACTTTCCACATCCGGGGACGCTATAAATTAAACCCGAGCATTCAATCAATTTTCAGTTATGATCTATCACTTAATCTCAAGTGTTTTCGATTAGAGTGTTTATTTCCGGAGGCGCCAACCCACCCTGCTTCCTGAAGGTGCAATAAATTTCCCCCTAAAGGTGTGGGAAAAAACAACCCCTCAAAGAAGTTTTTTTAGTGAACAGAACGCCCGTCAAAAGACCGGCCCGGCGATGAAACAGGAGATTCACCCGACGGTTCGGTTCCATTGATGATAGCGTGATAATAATGAATTTGAATCGCGACTTACCACTCCTATTGCTGGCATGGACGGTGCTCATCCTTGGCATTCAAATTCGTGACTGTTATTGTGTAAGTGTCTATAGTCGAGAAAGACAATTGTTTTTCCCACGATTTTCCTACTGCCACTTGAAATTCGAAAGTCGTGTGAATGAAACCAACCTAATTGATCTTCTTAAAGGCCGATCGATTACAGGACTCATCACAGGATTTGTTCGCGGAATTTATACAATTTATGATGTCTCTTCCAGTCGGTGACGAAGGAACAGATGGAGAAGACGGCCAAGATGTTCCGCCAGGTGTGCCAACCGAAACATAAGATGAGCGATGGTAAGCATTATTAGTTCTCAACTAGTGTTGGTTACTCAGAGTTGTAGAAATTTTTTATAAATATTTTTTTCATTGTTTCATCTGATCTGATTACTTATTGCAAAACCCAACATTAGGGGGTACTTGATCCTCTTTTCTTATTTTCATCATATCTTTTTGCGAAAATTTAGCAACTCATCGTCTTTTGCATTTTCTGACAGCGTGTAATTTCAAGTTTATATGCTCTAAAAGTTAGAACGATACATGAACTAGAAGCATTTTCGTGACCCTAAAAAAATGATATTTTTTAAGTTACAGGAGACTTGATCCTTAATTCAGGGTGCCCTGACCCTAGGCAAAACTCTAGTAAAATCCGAAGATAAAAGGTCCGTTGACTATTTTTTGCCATATTAGTTCTCATTTCATAGTTTGTAAGTATCAGACAAAGAGAATTCTAAAAGTTTCTCTACTACCCTTGAGTCATTGCCCTTGAGTATATTGCGAAAATCTTGCTTGAATATATTCAAAATTCTGTGCAAAGTTCAATTATTTAAGTAAGTAAATCAGAGCATTGCAAATTGACAAAAAGTTCAAAAGACAGCTACCATTGAAAATTCGACAAAAATTCAGGGTTCCGTATTTTGACAATCTAAAGATGCGAAATGTGCCAAGTTACGTCCACCTTTCAACCCTCTTTTAAAAATGTATCTTTATGGCGCAATTTTCTAGTTTTTGGATGAATACAGAATTTTTAGTTCCTTTTATCAGATAATTACTGGATAAACATTAGTTATTGGACAGATATTAGTAATTTCATGATAACTAATGATCACGATCCATTTAGAATTAAAATATATCTTTTTGAACAATAGGGATCAATTATTTATACGCATAACATACATTTTGGAAAACTTCTTTAAAAAATTGAGAATTTACTATTGCTTTGAAAAAATGGTATTATGAAGATCATCGTTAGAGTATACCTAATGATTGACATATTGGAATAAATATATATTTTTTTATTTTTCATGTGAGAAACATTTTAAAGTGATAAAAAAAGATCTTCACATTTATCTAGAACATTCGATATTTGCGAGACATTCCTGTTTCGAGATATAGCGAAGGAATCAAGTATCCCCAAGGATCAAGTATCCTCATTATCCCGTACTTAAAAACTTGTTCAATTCTTTTAAACATATTCTTAGCATTCTCCTTAGCAAAAAATTTTCTGAAGTACTCATCAAGCTGGAGAGGAGGCTTATCGACCCTCCTATAAAACTTAAGCTTATGCTTATGCAGTTATGGTGGCATTTAAAAAAATCCCTTTAAAAAAAAAATAATCTTTTCTCAGATTTTATACATCACCTAAAGTTCTAGTGATAAGTATGTTGTTTGTAAATTCTCGAATTTCTCAGTTTTGAGTAAAAATCATCAATGATAACTGATGGACAAAGCAATATAAAAAAAAATCTAAACTTATTTCGAATTTGATTGTTTTTCGTTAAAATGCTTTAAAAAATTATTAAGATTACTTTCAATTCAGGTTTCCTTAAAAAATTTCTTCAAAATATCAAATTATATCAAACAAAGAAAAATAAACCAAAAAAGAACTTCTATAACTTTTTACTCAGAAGTCAAAACTACGCAGTCACATTTTTCTACCAACTGTGTTTTTGCTTTAAAAAATATAATTCTACAGATGCGCTTTTTTTTATTCGTTGATTTATGGTGCTTATTTTCAAATCAAGTTATCAATTAAAATATTTACTAACTGGTGAAGTATCTTCATCATTTTGAAGCTGTAGTAGGATGTAGGATGGTGTTTTTGTAGAACAACTCAATGACTATTCACATGACATCAAAAAAAAAATTCTCAAAGTTTAAGGAATACATTGTAACGTACAACATTTTTGTTACTACAAATACTTAGCTTCTTCTCATATTAGCAAAAATGCATGATAAGGAAAACCGAAATTTAAAATAAACTTAATTCCATGCTTATTTGAATTTCCTGAATGATTTGATTTGCAAAAAATCCTTTTTCCTTACACATTTCTTTTAGATAAAATTGAAACGCGTTTCGTTTAATAAGAAATCAACCAAATCATCTCAAATTTTACACTTTTGTGACCCAAAAGGCATCGAAAAATCATATTGGAACAAAAAGTAAAATCAAAATGCAAAAAGAAAATCTCCCACCGAATTTGCTTTAATGTAAATTGTCCAAAAACTATAATTCTCCATTTTGATCAAGAAATTTTTTGAATTACCGTAAACTGGGAGAACTTTGATCATCGGGGTAACCTTGATCAACATGAAATTTTTGCAGATAATCATCATTAACTAAGTCTGTAGTTAAAATATCTGAAAACTGTTTTCTACATTTGAAAGCATATAAATTGAGTTTGAAATAGGCTTAATTTGGTTTGTAGTTGGAGATTTTTTTGTATTAATTAAAATGTAGTTTTAAAGTTTTAAATTATCTGTTTTTTCGAAGACTCATAAAAAATACCTCTCCTGAAAAAATGATTGCATTTAGAAGCAAATGAGTTGTTTTATATGAAAGATTAACTTTTTTCCTTTGTATAGGTATAGTTTAATATGGTCATTCTATAATAATTTTTGGATATTTAAAAAAGGAGACATTTTCTATGAGAAAGCCTGTATAGGAAATTGCATGAAGGTAAAATTTCATTGGTTTTTGATGCCAAAAAATATTGAGAAATGATAATAATTTTTACCCCTAAATGTATGCAGCAACATTGTCCATCTTCTGAGTATATTTGTTTTAAAAAGAAAACGTTGAAAAATTGAATTGAGTTCAAATTGAGTTTTCAGCCTTTTGTTCTAATTGGCATCAACACAATAATTTTGAAGATGTTGAGATACGTTAAAACCGTAGTGATCAAAGTTACCCCGAAACATAAAGTCTGGTTTTGTAACAAACATTTACTTATATCCACTAATGTCGTTTCAATATTCTGCTGTTAATGATCATGCTTTATACTCCTTACCTCAGTCAGTATTTTAAAACATTTTAGTGTTAAAAAAAGCAACTCCTTCCGAAATATTTGAAAATGAATTAAAAAAGTGATCAATGTTCCCCCAGTTAACGGTACTCAGGAACAAATTTGAAACCTTTCTTTTATAACTTGGATTTCATACATATGTAGATCACAAGTGAGGTGAGGATTATAAAGTATATAAAAATTTTAATAAACTAGAACAAATTACACAAAAGCTTGTATGCTTCGAAACTGCATACAATCTATATTTCACAATATCGTGAAATTGAGTTATTTAACCCTAATCAACCCTTGAGTATGAATATGAAACTATTGCCAGTTTGGCGCCTTGTAAATTAATTCGGATGCATTCAAATAAAAAAATTTCTTCGGAGTTCCTCAATGTGTTCTTGAAATCATTTGCTGTCACTACTTTTCTTATGAACGCACTCTGATAGCCCAGGCCAAAAAAAAACTCCCTTATCATACCTTGAGTGTAAATTTGATACTACTCGCTTAAAATCGCAATATCTCTCTTGTTTCTCATCCGATTTTAACATAAATTATAGTTTTGGAAACCTCATCATTAATCATATCTCTATAAAGTATTTATTTTATTGTCTCTAAAGTAACTATTAAACAAGAACCTGTATGAAATTGCCTTTCTGGTGAGTATAAAATTATTGCGAAAATCTTTCGGATATACTCAAAATCCTGTGCAAAGTTGAATTTTAGTCTTTGAATATCAGAGAATTCCAAATTGACAAAGAGTTAAAAAACAGCTACCTTTCCAAATTCGTCAAAAAATCAGGGTTCCGTATTTTGACAATCTAAAGATGCGAAATGTGCCAAGTTACGTCAACTTTTCAATCCTCTTTTCAAAATTTATCTGGTGTGACTTAAACATTTTTTGACGGTTTATTGATTAAAAAGTACGGGTTTTGCATTACTTTTTTACATTTTTTGTGGTCATGATCTTAAAAAAAAAATTCAAAAAGATTTTTTTGGCACTGAGTGAAATTTGTTTATGAGCACTCTGGCTGATCTACTATCTTTTTTTTTCGAAGCATGTTTTATCGGATTTCTTTTTCTTAGACTTTGGATAACGGAAAATTGAAGTGTTGTAGCTGAATATTGTCTGAAAAACATATTTGAATTATATTACGAGGTCTCTCAAACTAAAATTTATGTAAAAATCGGTTGAGAAACAAAAAGAGATATAGTGGTTTTAGTCAGGCAGGAGTGCGAAATTGACACTACAGAAACTCTTACGGGTACATATTTCTGGGAAGGATGAGTGAACATTTTCAAATCCTCAACTACAAAAGATGATAAAATTCTCATCTTTTACAGTTTGATTTTCACTCTTTCAGTCAGAATTTTCGCATAATTTATCAATTTTCTTAATAAGAAACTTAACTTTTATTTACTTTTCCTTTCGGGATTTTCAAAAACTTCGAAATGGGGGGGGTCTTGTTTACAAAAGAAAAGTTTGTTCCGGCATTATTGCCTTTGAATCATTTCCTTCGAACTTGGGGCTTGTGATATAGCTCAGTTGACAAGTCAGTTGCCTCCATCAAACATCGAACACAGTTGAACCGGATAAGTTTTTAAATAACTGTTCGCCATTCGCAACGTTGATATTCGAACAAAAAAGTTTGATCCAAAGAAACGAGATCAGAAAACAATTACAAAATTGCTAAAAATCTTATTTCGGTGCAAAAAAAATTTGAAAAAACGACAAATTTAGTTGTTTCCTTTACATCACAAGAAAAACTCATCATTTCAATAGCTATTTAACATATTTGTACTGAAAGACTTAATTTCATAATTGAGAATGGAGCATCAAATCCGTACTCATACATCGAAAAGCCACATGCGGCTCTAAGCCTCAGATTGCCGACCTCTGGTAAAAGTGGGACATGCTATTGATTTTGTTTACTTTTCTAAAAAGGCTCCCAAAAGTTCTAATTTTATAACTATAAAAAATATAATTTCAGCGATACTAGAAGCAGCGAAAGACGGAATATTTCCCCAAACTAAAGAATTCAAATGTTACGTGAATTGCTTATTTGATATGATGCAAGCGGTAAATATTTTTGTTCCGTTTTTTTTAAACAAATTTGCTTAAATTCATAAGAAAATTATAACAAATTAACATTTTTTTTTCAATACACGTAGACACGTAAAGGGAAAGTCAACTACGAGAAGTCGCTAAAACAAATCGACCAGCTGCTACCGGACTACATGAAAAACGATTATCGGAAAGGCTTGGATATTTGCAAGGACTCAGGTAAGATTTCTTTTGAACTAAAAAATATTTCTATTTTAAACTATCTCAACAAAATCCTTCTTGTTTAATTTCAGCTCAAGGAATAAAAGACCACTGTGAATCTGCGTATGCATACCTTATTTGTTTTTATAACAACAACCCACACTTTATGTTCCCTTGAAATTAGAAAACAGTGTCCAAATGCCATTTGTAAGAAATTTAAAATATGGTACACGATAATACTGAAAACATTTCTGTTGCATGTGTAGTTTATAAGCACCAAATCACGAAATAAATGTGTTAAATATTAAGAACAAAAAACAACGACCTGTTTTTTTTTATTTGCTGAGTACTTATATTTATTAAGCTATAACCCGAAAAACTACGTACAGGACTTTTAAGGATGACCGAACAGACTTGTTTACCTTTAAGCGAAGAAATACTTCGGATTGTTCTTGTGTAGACATTTCAGCAGGGCGTAAGCGGCCTCACAATTGTTCTTGATACCGTCCGCTATGGAATACAAATAATAAAAAAAATATTGCTAGCAACTTCATTTAAGAATGACTTTACCAGAATCACGGCACGTGTCAAAAGCAGCCTTAGTCGGTTCTCCGATTTCCGGCGGAAGCAACATGTCCGAGCTGCGGATAGCTTGATCTGCGTAGACTTTTCCTTTGCGCATCTGGGTGGGAAGAATATTAAATTTTATGCTAACTGTATTTAACGCAGAATATTTTTTTTACTTACTGCCTGCATCGTTTCGAGAACGCAATTCGCAAAACACATTGCATCCTTACTGTCCGGGAATTCGCCTCGGCCCAGCGCTTCCACGTGGTCCAACGGCACCTTAACCTTTCCCATGCACACGGAACGCATCATTTCTGCTGCCTTGGCCATCTGTTCGGCCGTTCCTTTCTGTAGGTAAAACGTAAAATAAGATATCTAGAAACTGGAAATCATCTTCAAACGAGATCAATTGATTTTTATGTTCCGATTTAATGTTTGGCTTCGAACGATTGACGCAAACTTCCTGAGCTCCCCTTCATTACAGGGAGATTTAAAAGCTGAGTAAGTATTTTAATCTTGTTTTTTTTTACTAAAAACATAACTGGCACATACCTAACAAAAAATTGAAACAATTGCCAAATCTAAGCACTGGCAAAATTTACTTGTTTATTCAAGCGCTAAATTTTTTATGAGATTTGCAAACATATTTAAATAGATTGGCGTGCCACGGCACTTGTGGAAACTCTTGTATTTATTTTAAAACTCAAAACTTTCCGTTGTCGTTGAATTGTCTCAATTTTTCACTCCGTGGAAGACAGCGCTAGTGAAGATAGTTGTTGGAGTGAAATTTCAATTTTAATTAAATCCTTCTTTCGGGTGCTCAATTTTCGAGTAGGCACTAAAGGCATAGAAGCGTAAGCGTCTGTAAGTAAGTGTTTATGAGACTCAATGCATAATTGCTAAAATTTGTTTAAAATTGTTTTTCATATTGATTCTAACTTAATGGGTTTCTTTTCAAAAATCAATCGAAATTAATAACTTTATAAAGTTAACAAGAACAATGAAAAAAAAAACAAAGAAGTTGCATGTAATCATAAAAAAAACCTGTTTTCTTCGTACTTATTTTTTACTCCTTAATGTATGCAATGCATTTTGGCTTTTTTCGCCTAAATGAATGAAAATGTGCAGAATTTGATTTGGACAAATCAAATTATTAATTAAGTTTAAGTTTATTATTCGAAATTACGGTAACCTCAAAGTAAATAAATAAATAAATAAATGTTGTTCAGCTTTGATAATCAAATGGTATCACAAAGCTGTCGAAAACTATAATATTAAAAAGATTAGGAGGGGGGGAGGTGGAGGAGTTACCCCGAAACATAAAATATCTTATTATATATTAAAAAACTTATAATGTTTAGCTTCTCAGGATAATTGGAAATGACGTTCAACACTACTTACTACAGTCACAGAGAACAGACGTACAAGCTAGCCCACGAAACTTGTGTAAAATTTCCAGCGGCATTAGTTTAATTATGAGTTCATATATACGGTTACGCCTTTTCGAAAACTGTACACTTGAAAATTTGATTTGTAACTTTTGAACGACGCAATAGGTGCCACTGTTTAAAGTCAATTTTCAACATATTTTTTGGATGTCTGCATTTGAAATTTTACACACTTTTTTGAAGATTTTTTGTTCGAGCTTGTACGTCTGTTCTCTGTGCTACAGTAAGACACTTCGCCCTAATTATTAAAAATCAATCAAAAAAGAAATTAAAGTTTCACAATTTTACGGTAAGCACCCTGAAATGTTTAAACAGCTTTTTAAAGTATATTATCACACTGTTCAACAAAAAATATAGTATTCAGTATTTTTAATCTTAATATTTTTTTTTTCGAAATTCATGATTAATGATTTATTTTAATTTTTGATTAACCCGAGCAGACTTTATGGAAAAATTATAGCAAATTTTGCTATCACGTCCTGACAGCCAAATTTGCTCTCATTTTGCTTGAGGTACCTACAGGTAGGTAGACTACACAACAAAAAAAAGAACACAATATTTCAAACTTGGTTAGCAAAATGATACCAAAATTTGCTAAAACTGAGACTCCAACTACACTTCGTTTTCCGAGCGCTTGCAGAGCACTATATATGTAGAGGGGTTGCCATCCGTCCCGCTTTTTTGTTGAATGTCCCGCTGCCCCGCTTTTTCCTCAAAGTGTCCCGTTTTTTTTTCAGGGAAAACTTTTTCAAAGTTCACTGACCTTTACCGGAAAAAATCAAACTTTATCCTCAACTTCAAGTCATTGGTTAAACACAAAATAAGCAACACAACACAAATAAAAAATTTGGAATGCGTCTTTATTCCCAAAATCAGCATCAATTTTTCAGAGTTATCATAAGACTACACTAAAAAAAACCTTAAAGTTACCGTAAGGCTGTGATTCAGTTAAACGTTTTAGGAGCACGTTCAACCAATGCAAATGAATTTGGTATGAAGAAAACATTGTTTAAGTTGCTTCCAAATGATTATAAATCTTAGTTTGTCGGCAGAATTTAAGTTAAATTGCCTTTTATCATACAACACCTTTCTCAACTTAACTGTTCAAAGTATAGATGGAAATTTTTCTTGAGTTTTCAAATTTTTAAAACAAATTTGAAATACATTTGTTATTGCACACAGGTTTTTTACACGATATCAAAGCCGCCGTAGAGCATATAGAACTTGAATTATTTCTCTCGAATAACGTGTTTGCCGTTATTCGAGCCGTGGAAAATAACCTTGTTTATGGAAAAAAAACGTGTTAATAGAAGTTATATAAGAAATGAAAATCTGCGTTAAAAAATTTTAAATTACTTTCAATGAATAACTTTGACTGATGGTACGTATAAGCACAAAGAAGTATAAGTTTAGCAATACAATAAAGATTTTTTAATGAGTTTCTTGGATGTCCCATTTTTTCGGCTGAGTCCCGCTTTCTTGTCATTAAATGTCCCGTTTTTTTCTGGCAAGCCTCCTACCAGAATGCCAATATAAGGCATCACATATTTTTCAATTTTCAATTTTTCAAAACTTGGCATTATTGTGCTTTCAATGTTATTATACCGTATTTGTTTATGCCGAGTGTTGCACTGATGCACCACTAGGTGCTGTCAAACTGTTTGTTTATTCGGACGATGTTGCACTGGTTTTGACCTGGTGTTGCACTGCCATCGGGCGGTAGTGCCCCGAAAATTTTGTCAGTCTTGCGAGAGAGCGTGTGAGTGAGGGAGGTACCAAAACACTGGCGACGATTTGTGTTTTTTTTTTTGTCGGGTACGGTGAAACACTGATCGAGGGGAGAAAACAAATACGGTATTAGAAAACGACAGCTAAACGAGGGTCTCGATACAAGCAAAATTTTTGATTACTTTACTATCCGTGTATTAAAATTTAACTCTCATTTTTGCCATCTTAACTGCCGTTCTAAGCAAGATTGTCCCATGTGGAAAAACGTGCAAACGAGAAAAACGCGATTGAAATATTAGCTATATTTCCAACTTTTCGCTCAAACTAAAAATTCATCAACAGTTTTTTTCGTAGTGAACAGTTCAAGTTCAAAAAAAATTACATTTCCTACAAAAAAAAACAGCAAATTAGAGCCATGCTCCGTGTGACACTTTTGCGTAGAATCAGAACGCATGCCGATGCTAGTTCTACGGAAAACTGTCACACGGCTACAATTTTTCTATCATTTTAAAAGCTTGCGTTGTTTATTTTTTTCCCAAAAACTCATTCTAAACCGTAATTTGAGAAATACGTTCCTCTTTGTTTACAAAAATGTATAGTTGAGTATGGATCCTGTAAGTAGTGCCTACCGAAAAGTGTTTAGTAAAAATTTCTCTGAATAAAACACTCAAGGCTTCTCTCTCCTCCTCTGCCCTCTATTTTAGTGTTCTTTTTAGTGAATAACGTTGAATTCAACAGTTTGAACTCATCTTAAGACAATTTTTTGACAAAATTTGCATTTTTCATAGAATTTTCACTAGTGTGACATTCTTCCGTAGAACTATCAACATAGAGACAACCACCTTGATGAAAATTTCGTATAAGTTCAGAACAAAGTATACTTGTTTGTGTTTTTATTCGAAAGTTAAGGGGGGGGGGGGGGGTCTAACACTTTCAAAAAATCGATTTTTTTTTATTTTTTATTTTCTTATTGTAAAACATTTTAAGAATGTTGTGTCAAATTTTCAAGTCAATTGAAGCAAAAATGTAGAAATTATAGGCCTTTATCTCCTCCTATCTAATACTGCAAGAAAGCAAGAGCAGAAACTTCAAACGCGTTTTTTTTTTCGAAAGCACATTTTAAAAGTCCGTGGACATCGTCATTTGAAAACTACTTATCCTATTCTTTTCAAATTTGGAACATATTTTCTACATATAAAATACCAGACCCCAACGTTTTTCTTTTTTCTTTTTGTTACTTTGGGGAGATTTTACAGGTAAAAAATGGCGGATTTTTCGTGAAAAAACGTAGTTTTTACTTCAAACAGCCACAAAAATTTCATAAAAAAAATTTTAAGTTAAATAAAAACGTTGGGGTCCCCCCCCCCCCTTAAGACAGACTAAAACAGACCGTTTCCAGCAAAAAAGTAAAAATGACCCAAAAGTCACATGGGACATTTTTGCTTAGAACGGCGGTTAAGCCTACTAAAATAAAAGCCTTAAATTTATTAGATTAGAGTAATTATATTAGTTTTAAGCAATAAAATCAATAAATAGTCTTTTTCACTGCTGAAATCCAATATTATTGAGCCAATCTAATCAATTTAATGCTAACATTTTCTTGTACATTAATTTTTAGCAATTGAAAATAAAAAAAAGTGGCATAAAAAACGATTGCCAAAAAACGAACAGTCTAGCACCAATGTTGCCAAAATTGAACGGGGTCTGTACCGTGACCGGCCCTAATTCTGCGCAGTCCCAAACTCTGCGCATTTTCATATTCAAACAGAAATATTTCAAGATGTGATGAACAAAATATCCATGAAACAAGCTGAATCTCTTCAGTTACTGTTTATCTTCAAAATGCTTCCAATAATTTTGAAATCTGATTAATTATTCGCGGAAATGGAAATGGAAATCTATAAAAAAAAAAAGTAGGAAGCAAACGTTGAAAAATGGCCGCCGTTAGCAGTACAGCTTAAGTGTTAGGAAAACAAAAAAGATTTTGAGTTAAAAAATGGTTTTCGAATCAAAACAATTATTTTACCAATGCGCAGAATTAAATATTTTTGGCTTTTTCGGTCTTTTTAGGATATCAAACAACCTTGTTTTAGAATACTAAAATATACTAAATAAAAAATATACTAAAAAGACCGAAAAAGCCAAAAATATTTAATGAACAACATCCGGTAGTAACATAAAACCAAATGCGCAGAATTTGACACCATTTGTTTAAATACTTATGTTCCTAATGCGCAGAATGTAAAGCACCGAAGAGTTCTGATGTTAAAGCTACAAGGAATTGAATGCAGAGAGTTAGAAGACTTTTAATTACAGTTTTCTAATAAGTTTTATAAAGATTGGGTATCCGTAAAGTTGTTGGGAGTTTCTTAGGAATCCCTTTGAATCTAAATGTTGTGTCGAAAAAAAAACTTCATTTGCGTTCTCTATCATTTTCGCGTGTTTATTGTTCAGTCCCAACTGTACAGACTGTTCCGACGTAACTCAGTTGTTTAGGTACTAAATTTAGATTTAGCTATATTTTTAGAACAACCATTAATCAAGCCATTTTGTTTATCAGCTTCAAAACTTTGAAGAAACTTGAGTGACATAATACGCCTGATCATGCAGGAATTTGCCAGAGCAAAACAAAACCTAATTAAATCATTGTTTTATGCAAAACAAGTGCTTTTCAGCATGAAAAAAGTTTTATTAAAAATTACTAAATAAGAAAGTAAAATTTTGAACCTTCGCACTGGTCGGTAGATTGATGAGAGAAATTTGACGTTTGGAATTTTTTTTCTTTTTTATTCAGTCTTCCTCCCCCAGTGTCACATAAGCTTCAAAGATCCAAGGCTTGAATTGACCCTTTTCATAATTTGCAATACTTTACTAAACGCGAAACATGCTTTTTAATACATTTTATTTAAATTAAATGTTTGTCTTGCCAGTACGGAATGGTATATTGGTTTTATTTGGGTGCGCAGAATTAGGAACAAATATAAAATAGTGCGCAGAATAAGAGCCACTTGCATTTTTCCCAAATGTACATCCACATTTTTGCTCCGAAATTGAGCTCTCATTATTTTTGCCGTTAAGTTAGTTAGTTCGCCCAACTGTACACGAAATTTTAAGGAAATTCATTGAAAGGTTAAAAAATTTTAATAACTTAAAACATTTGAAAAATCCTTAACTGCGCAGAATTAGGGCCGTTCACGGTAGTTGTCAGATGAGGAAGATCTTGACCATGTTTTATGTATATTTATGTTCTTCGTTTGCCATATTACGTTTTTGTACTCTGGGATATCTGCTATAAGCGAGTCTGAGTTTAAGAAATTAAACCTAAAAGACATATTATCATTCCTTACACAATGTTGAAAAGAGCTTTTATGCTATTAACCCCTTAATGGATAGGCTAATATCATTCGATTGGATTTATTTCTTCCTTTTCTAGGTTTTACAGGTTAAATGATGGAACTCTTGAGATAAAAAAAGGCTAGGGACAATTTTCCCGGATGTTTGTATAACGTGCCGCTTAGACTGCCCCAAATTTGTGTGAAAAATTTCAAGCTTGTGAAATGTTATGCGCTGCTGACTTAAATTGATGCTAGGCCCAGATCGGATCACGGGAAGGGGTCGCTCAACGAGCCTAAAGTTTGTATGGGATTTTGGGACATTTTGTTCGGGAGCAACGCGAAAATCCAGATTTTCATAAATAACTTTGGTCCCCTTCGGCCGACTTCTTTTGAAAGCGGTTTTTCTGAAAGCCTAAAATATGACAAATATTTCATCCCAACACTGCATTTCGATTCGACTCGAAACTCGAATATATTTTGGTCCTCGGAGAAACTTTTTCCTCTAATTTTTTCGAAACAAATGATACATTCTGGTTTATAAAAAAAAACTGGCTTCAAAGGCTGCATCGGATGTTAAGTATTTAAAAATACGTACCCACAAGACCTGTGCAAGTGATTCGAGTCATTTTCCTACATTTTGAGCCATTGATGTAAACTTCGAACAAGTAGTTCGTTTTATCCGGTCATAGAAAACACTTACAGGTTTGAGTGAATGAAAACATAAGATGTTTTTTTTTTCCACCAACTAAAGTGTATCTAATTTTTGTAAGAAAGTATCCCCAAAATTTTCAATTTACATTCAACATAATAGTTGAATCCCACCTTTTGAAACCTTCGTAAGAAACGACAAGAATAAGTTTAAACTCCATCTCTCAAATAATTGTTGACACCAGCTTATCATATTTCAGAATTTAATTAAGATTCAGAAATTGAATTGAAAAATTTCCAAAGAAAGTCGTAATAACAGTTCAAAATTGAATTTAAAGAATTTCCGTGTACATGATAATAATAAAACGGTATCACAATTTTTATAATCAATTTTATGGAACATTCATAACAAAAACTTATCTCAAATGTTGACAGAATCTATTATGTAGGTTTTATTTTCTGATGTACGATAGTAATGCTAGGCGTTCAGTCGAACGTGAGTAGCCTCAATGGAAAACAAGAGAAGAATGTTCCTAGTCTTGAAAGACGGAAACCACATTTTGAAACCTTGTTTTGTTTGAGCAATTAAAACATCCTGTAAAGAACCATTGGTTTCCACTTTTTATCCTGTTGTAATATATTGATCCTCGCAAAAATAATTTTGTTACCTAGGCTTGAACACTGCACAATTTACTACGGACACACTAACGATATGATTAGCCTTTTTTTGGGACTGGGCTAGTTTAAAAAAAAAACTGTTTTTCATTAAAAAATTGTTCAAACGAGAAAGATATTTCAATTATAAAAGAATCGTTTTAAGCGTTCAGCTTAATGAAATAACACAAAATATCAAACCAAAATCACACTTAATAAAACAGGATAGCAATTATTTGTTCATAATGGAAAATACTTAATTATTCAAATTAATCTATATTTACACATTCCACTGCTACGCTGAACAGTGCCACGGCACAAACTGCAAGCAGGACTTGTTTTAAATTGCAAAACATTTATGTATTATTTATTCCTATGTACACTCGCTATTCATGAATGAATCTGCGGCTTAACTGATAAAAGCACTTGCGATTTGAATTATTTATATGTATCTTTAGTCGCTCTAAAGCCAACGGAACCGAAAACTATAAATCATCACACCGGAACCACGGACGGTTAATTCAGATGTTTGTTCAACTGAACGCCGGGAATGCATGTCAACTTCAACGCCTCTAATAAGGTATCGGATGTCATCAAATCGTGTAACCATTGATTGATTCATTCATAAGTATATGTTGATGATTTATACCGTGAGACCGGCACGAATTCGAGTTTTCACAAAATCACTCGAAAGGTTTCTTTTGAGAGAAACATATGCGTGGCTAACCGTCGAAAAATTAATAAAAGGAAACGAATAAACATTCCTATCGTTGATGTTTGTTTGTTTATTTTATTTATTTTAACCATCCCATGCCGTTTGCAAATTTTAAACAAATTATTTTTCGATCGTTTGATCTCGTTCCCCTGGTTACATTTCTCGACGAAATATTATGGATTTTAGAATCATTGTTAAGGTAATTTATTCCAGATTTTGAGATTTCAGACGCCGCACAAGCTTACGAACGAAAATATAATGCCTTTTTATCCCCACATTCACCTATAACATTGATTTGGACTGGAAAATATTGAACAAAACTAGACTTATCTTGCGTGATTTCTTCCGAAAAATCAAATGAAGGCTGTTTGAGCCACCACACGTGTTACGGCATCAGCGAACGCGCCTCCGCTACCAAGAAGACCACACCACAACTGACGTCAATATTGACTGAAGAGAAGCCTTCCGGTAAAGAAAAAGATAAACGAAGAAAGAAGACATACTAGTTTACAAACGGATCCTTGATTACACATGGTGAAACGTTTAGTTACATATGACAGTTAGTGTAGACGGTTTAATTTCTCCGAAATTGATTTATTTGCTAAAACTAGTGAACAACTATCTACAGGTACATTCATCTACTATAGTTCTTATAATATTTAAACACAAAGCTAAACCTATTATCACAGTTTGTCATCACAGTTTATATCACACTTCACTATCGCAGTTCGATCATAAAGTCGCTGTCACAGCTTGTTACGAAAAGACCTCATACTTACGAACCTAAAATACCGATCAGGTAACATACACAACCTATTTGATGTACTCTAAACTAAAATATGTATTTGAAAATAGTACACGATACTACCGTTCAGGACTGAACCCCGGCAACAAGACCATTATATTTACCATAGCGCAGGCACTAAACGTAAGTAAACATAAACCACATCTATTGAAATGTAAACACTGCTTTATTAGTAAATACTAGAATAACGTTTGAAATATTGGTTGTATAGGTTAAATTTAACAAACAAATAAATTGTTTAAATCTACGGAAGCCTAATATCTTGTCGCCGAATCGGGAACAAATTAAATTTAACGTTTAATCGGAATGTCGGAAACTGGCGTATCGAGTAGTCCGAAAAGGAGTAACGTTACTGATGGTGAAAGCTGCGGTCTATGTCGAGGCATTGATACCAGTAGAATGGTTCAATGTGACGAGTGCGACAAATGGTTCCACTACGACTGCGTGAATGTGGACGATAGCATCGAGCATAAGGACTGGAGTTGTAACTCTTGTGTGAGAAAAGCGCTAGAGCGGGAAAAGTGCGTCTTAAAGGAACAAACGGAATAAAAATGAAATGGGCCTATCACCTACAAAAACACGGTGCCGCTACGCTGTTGGAGTTTAATGGGTGGATCGGCAGAATGGTGGAAGCCTTCAGCAAGGTTCGAGAAAAGGCCAAAGCAAACCGAAAAGAGACGAAGTTTTTTTACACGTACATACAGATGAACATTCAGAAGATAAAACCCGGAGAACATGTCTGGCATGCAATGAAGACTGCAATAGTTTGGAGCAGTGTAGACGGTTCCAGCTTATGACCATCGGAGCGCGCTGGTCACTGATTAAAGATAACAATATCTGTCGCAAATTCCTAACTAAGCACTCCAAGCATTGCGAGAGAAAACCCTGCAACAAAAACGGATGCAACTATCTACACCACAGTTTACTACACGACGACAAGAAACATAAAAGCTCTTCGTCTATCGACAATCCTGCACAGAATGCTTCTTGTAATACGCATCATTGTCCGCTTGGAGGGGTCCTTCTAAAGTATATTCCGGTTACTCTACACGGCAAAGGGAGATCTATTTCTACGTTTGCGTTTTTTGATGGTGGCTCAACATGCACGTTGATGGAACACGATCTGTGGAAAGAACTGGACTTAAATGGCGAAAATTATCCCCTGTGTATCAACTGGACTGCTGGACATGGCCGATATAAAGCTGATTCGGTGAAATGCTCATTAGATATTGCTGGTAATCAACAAGGCGAAAGGTATCATCTCTCCAAAGTGCACACCGTACAAAGTTTAGATCTCCCAGCCCAGTCAATGTCCGTAGATGATTTATCAAAACACTTCCGGTATCTTTCGAACATTCCCATTGAGTCCTATAGCAACATCAAGCCACAGATTCTCTTAGGCATGGATAACATACGCCTCGAATATCCATTGACCTCTAGAGAAGGGCTCGAAACTCAGCCCACGGCTGTTCTAACCTGTCTCGGTTGGGTTGTCTACGGACCTTGTTCAATAGATGAGCACATGATTGGAACTGCGAAGGAAGCTTTCAGCTACCATATATGTCAGTGCGACGAGCTTTCAAAAGCAGTTAGAGAATTTATTGCTACAGACAACATTAGTGCACAGGCAAACGCAAAACGTCTCGTTTCGAAGGACGATGAACGAGCATTACAGATGCTACACACAACGAAAAAAATCTGTAAAATCACATCACATGTGATGTAAATAAAAAGAAGCATCATATATGACGGAATTTTCAGTGCTAGTTGGAAATTACACGCCAGTGAAATTTTGCAACGTGTAAAATAGAAATGATGTAAAATTTTGCAACGTGTAAAATAAAAATGATGTAAATTATAATCTCACTGAATATTGGAAGAGAAACTTTCCAATTGGAATTTGTTTTGTTTTATTTTTGTTTATATGATTCAATAATAAAATTTTTTCATCTCTTCATAAAAATTAAACCTTTTTATAACTAATTTAATTTATTTTATTTAGCGACAAAAATTTGTTAAGCATTAGCACGCAATTTTTTTTTTATTAGGATTCACTTCACCCTTTCATTTTCTTCCCCGGATCCTAAGTTCAGTAACGTGGAGCCGCTTACGAAACCGCATCCCTGCTTCACGAAGATCTCCGGGAACCTCACTCGCGGGAAAACTGCTTAAAACAAATACTTTGGTGCACAACTTGACTTGACACTTTGTTTACTTTTGTCTATAGTCCTGTTCATGACAGTTTATAATTTTACATGACATTATCATGTACAGGATATGTAATATTGATTAAACACAAATTCAATGTCGTTATCACATTCCATGACGTGTAATTTTAATAAACTTCTTATTCAGTGTTGTTAAGAATTGTGTGCGACCAAAAACATTTGTAAAATTACATCACATATGATGTAACGAAAAAGAAGTAACACATATTATGGAATTTTCAGAGCGAGTTGAATATCACACGTCTATGAATTTCAAAAGACGTGTAAAATTTGAAAGACATGTAAATATTTAAGACGTGTAATATTTAATTCGCACTGAAAATTCCGTCATATGTGATGCTTCTTTTTATTTACATCATATGTGATGTAAATTTACATCAAATAATCGCGTTCCGTGTCAAGTAAAATTCATGTCATTCGAATTCAGTGCTATTATGGTTTCAACTTTTTTCAATCTATAAATTTACATCAATAAATTGCGTTCAACGTCATGTGATATTAAAGGTTTTTCAATTTCAGTGTTGTTAAGGATTCAATTTGTTTTTCTGTTTAGAATCGAACACAGTTCAGAAAGGAATGCGGTATGAAACCGGGTTACTATGGCGGTATGATGACGTGCAACTACCAAATAGTAAACCAATGGCTCTGAAACGCCATCAGTGCTTGCAAAGACGGATGAACCGGAAACCGGAATTGGCAAACGCGATGTACATGAAGCTTCAAGAATATGCTTCTAAAGATTACATCCGCAAGTTGTCCGCCGAAGAGGAATTCGAGCACACCGGCAAAACGTGGTATCTCCCCATCTTCCCAGTTTTCAACCCGAACGAACCAGGGAAGCTAAGAATCGTCTGGGATGCTGCAGCTACGGTTCAAGGTATTTCTTTAAATTCATATCTTCTTAAAGGACCTGATCAAGTTACGCCACGCCGCACGTGCTCCATCGATTCCGCGAATACTTGTGGGCAGTCTCCGGTGACATTCGCGAAATGTTCCACCAGATCTTGATTCAGAACAGCGATCAGCACTGTCAAAGATTTCTGTGGAACGACGGAATTCAGGGTGGAGATCCATCAACTTACGTCATGAACGTCATGACGTTCGGTGCAAGCTGCTCACCTAGTAGCGCACAGTTCGTAAAAAATTGAAATGCCGAACGATTTGTCGATCGACTTCCTGAGGCAGTTTTCGCTATTCGTTTCGGAACATACGTAGATGATATGCTGTTTAGCTTGGAATCAGAAAATGATGCCATTAAGCTAGCTAAAGATGTCCGAAACATTCATGCAGAAGGATGGTTCGAAATACGTGGATGGCTGTCAAATTCAAAAAGGTTATTAGCTGAATTGGGAGAGCGGGACGAAACCATAAAAAACATGAACCTGAACAGTAGCCTAGCCACGGAAAAGGTTCTCGGAATGTGGTGGGATACGAAAAAAGATGTTTTCACGTTCAAAATCCCAAAACGATGCAAACGTGAACTACTGCTTGGTCAAGAAGTCCCAACAAAACGCGAAGTTTTACGAGTACTGATGTTGATTTATGATTTATGACACATCAAATTAAAGGTTATAAATAAGGCTATCTTTTTATGGAAAGTTTATATCGAAAATATTTTTGTTGTATTTACTACTGATTTTAAGCTCTCAACTTGTAAGTAAATTTTCTGTAAAAGTTGGTAGTTTATGAATTTTTAATTTTTTTCGGTTTGATTTAGTCAATTATCCAAAACAGGTCCATACGAATGCTTGTCATACCAATCACCGAGCACTATAAAATTATCATTTTATATTAACAACAGCTTGCTAGGAACACATCTACGAAAATTTTCCAGAAAAATGGACTTTTTTCAATAAAACTCCTAGCGCACGCCGGAAACTTACTCAAATGAGCTCAAATTTGGCCAGAGTACTTGAAAATGAATGAGGATCAAACCCTGTAAGTGGCGTTGCGATCAGCGAAAAAAGCCGAAAAGTGAACTAGTCTAGCTAGTGTCTATGCATTTGTTTTACGTTTCATTCGAAACTATCTGGCAAAGTCGAAGCCTCAAAATCGCACAACTGGAGTCCTTAAACAAGTTGAACTTCGAGAAGCGGAAAATCACATCTATAAACTCGTTCAAAGAGAAGTTTTTCCGGAAGAGATCGATATCCTGTCAAAGCCCAATCGGATGGAAGTTCGAGTTCCCAAAAGCAGCTCACTCTATGGACTTTCACCCTTCCTGGATGATAACGGGATATTACGCATGCGTGGGAGAATTGCAGCCTGTAAATTCATTCCTCCTACAACCGCTCATCCAATCGTCTTACCCAAAGAACACCCAGTAACAGCACTCATCGTTATGTCCTGTCATGAGCACTATCGTCATACGAACCACGAAGCAGTCGTTAATGAGCTCAGGCAGAAGTATCAAATCCCAAAACTTCGTAGAGTATGTGAGAAACTACGCAAAACATGCCAATGGTGCAAAAATGTTAAGGCCCAACCGCAGCCGCCAATGATGGCAGACTTGCCACCAGCCCGACTTCCAGCGTATTCTAGGCCATTTTCGTACGTTGGCATTGATTATTTCGGCCCAATGCAGGTTGCTATTGGAAGGCGAACTGAAAAACGCTGGGGCGTACTCATCACATGCTTGGTAGTTAGAGCAGTACATATAGAGCCAGCTCACTCCCTTACATCTAGCTCTTGCATAATGGCGATACGAAACTTCATAGCCCGACGAGGAACTCCAATAGAGATCTTCAGTGACCGTGGCACAAATTTTATTGGTGCACATCGTGAGCTGAACGAGGCACTTCGCCAGATGAATCACAATGAAGTTATGGAAGAGTTTACTACAGCTGATACCAAATGGTCGTTCCTACCACCAATCAGTCCTCACATGGGTGGGAGCTGGGAACGGCTAGTACAATCGGTGAAGAAAATTCTTCAAAACATGCAGATTCCAAGGACTCCTACAGATGAAGTACTGAGGAACAGTCTGCTTGAAATTGAGCAGATCATCAACTCCCGTCCGCTCACGTACATGCCTATCGACAGTGCAGAGAACGAAGCCCTGACCCCTAACCACTTTCTGCTCGGATCATCCAGCGGATCTAAACCTCTAGTCCTTTTCAACGACAGCATCGCCACGCTAAAGAACACATGGAAAACTTCACAACTCATTGCCAATTACTTTTGGAAACGATGGGTTCTCGAATATTTACCAACGATAAATCGACGAAGAAAATGGTTTCATCCAATTAAACCAATAGAAGTAGGCGACGTGGTGATCATCGTGGATCCAGACCTACCTCGAAACACGTGGCCCAAAGGACGAGTGATAAAAGTTAACGAGCGCAACGGACAAGTTCGAAGCGCAACCGTGAGAACCAGTTTCAAGGTTTACGAGCGCCCTGCTGTTAAATTGGCCATCCTGGACGTAGGCGCCATCGAGAGTAAGCAGCATCAAAGTCCTGTCTTACTGGGGGGGAGTGTTACGGCATCAGCGAACGCGCCTCCGCTACCAAGAAGACCACACCACAACTGACGTCAATATTGACTGAAGAGAAGCCTTCCGGTAAAGAAAAAGATAAACGAAGAAAGAAGACATACTAGTTTACAAACGGATCCTTGATTACACATGGTGAAACGTTTAGTTACATATGACAGTTAGTGTAGACGGTTTAATTTCTCCAAAATTGATTTATTTGCTAAAACTAGTGAACAACTATCTACAGGTACATTCATCTACTATAGTTCTTATAATATTTAAACACAAAGCTAAACCTATTATCACAGTTTGTCATCACAGTTTGTCATCACAGTTTATATCACCATTCACTATCGCAGTTCGATCATAAAGTCGCTATCACAGCTTGTTACGAAAAGACCTCATACTTACGAATCTAAAATACCGATCAGGTAACATACACAACCTATTTGATGTACTCTAAACTAAAATATGTATTTGAAAATAGCACACGATACTACCGTTCAGGACTGAACCCCGGCAACAAGACCATTATATTTACCATAGCGCAGGCACTAAACGTAAGTAAACATAAACCACATCTATTGAAATGTAAACACTGCTTTATTAGTAAATACTAGAATAACGTTTGGAATATTGGTTGTATAGGTTAAATTTAACAATCAAATAAATTGTTTAAATCTACGGAAGCCTTATATCTTGTCGCCGAATCGGGAACAACACGCGTTGGAGAATGGAGTTATGACTGTTTTACCATCAATTCTCACACATTTTTCAAAAAATTCTGAAAAAAGCATATTCGAACTTGAAAATTTTGAACCAAATTAGACTGATCTTAAGTGGTTTTTCCGAGAAATCGAATGAAGGCTGTTTCAGCCACCACACGCATCGTAAAATGAAGTTATGGCTGTTTTACCCTCGATTCCCCTACATTTTTCAATTCATTTTGAAAAAAGCATGTTCGGACTTAAAAAATTTAAATTAAATCTTAAGTGATTTTTTCCGAGGAATCTAATGAATGAATCGAATTTAGGGTAAAACGGTCATATCCCCATTTTCTCATGCGTGCGGTGGCTCAAACAACCTTCACTCGATTCCTCAGAAAAAATCACACAAGATAGGTCTCATTTGCTCAAAAATTCTACAGTCCAAAGAATTATTTTCTGAACTGTATAAAAATGAAGGGAAATTGAGGGTAACACGGCCATAACACCATTTTACGATGCGTACGGTGGCTTAAATAGCCTTCATTCGACTCCTCAGAAAAAAATCACACAAGTTAGGAGTCATTTGATTCAAAATTTTAAGTCCGAACATGCTTTTTTCCTAAATTTATTGAAAAATGTAGGGGAATTAAGAGTAAAACGCTCATAACTCAATGTTTCCAATGCCTCCAAGTTCGCTGTCTGATTTCTTACCACGATACAGTTGATATGATCTACGCTATAGCTCTATAGGTGAGACTTTCTCTTTACGAACCGGTCAAAGGAAGAAAGGGTCAACACCGTCGGTCAATACCAACATGTTTACGATGGTTGCAAATATCTTGATAGTCGATTTGCATTATCATTTCTATTACGATTTCATGTTATCTGGGGAAGAATTAACCTGATGTTTTCACTCTCATGAAAGGTGTTTTTTTTAATAACATTAAAAAGTTCACACTATTTCATAAAAATAATCACTAGTATTTGGGCTTGTGATACAGCTCAGTTGGCTAGTCAGTTGTCTCCTGAGCCGATGTTCGCGAGTTCGAGCCCAAGATTAAACATCGAGCAAAAATGTACCGGATAAGTTTTTCAAATTTTGCTGTGTATGTACTATGCTTTGAATGATCAGATGTTTGATTATGGATTCCAAAACAAGTTAAATAACACACGTTGGCTGAGTCGGTATACAAAGACAGTGGAAGTAATTGCTAGTTCGATTGCTTTTGCAATAACTATACCCCTACTCGCATAACAGACTCATATGAATTTCCGTCATTTTTTATCTAACCTGACAGATCGTCATTTTAAACATAGGACTTCAATATAAAACAATAAAAAAAAGATTTTGTTCTAGAAATTTCGAAAAAATATCAACTCGTGGCTGTCCCATATGAAATATACCCGCATAACAGTCCCATATGTGAAATACCACGGATTTGGTTACTTTTCAATGTTTCCTTCGGCGAAATAGTCTTTGGTTTATTGCTTTGAATCATTTAAAAAAGGTTAAACTCACTTGATGTCGAATTATGCACACTAGTTTTCGAAGGCAGGTCAGTTAGAAGGAAGGAATGTCTTCCTGAGCGAAAAACTATCAGACGCAATCAAAAATAATAAAAAAAAAATCAACTTAAAATGTGGATTTCCCGATATTTTCTCCAAAAGTATGTTTCTTTTTCTGAAAATTGCATGTAGAAGTTCAAAAATAATCAAATTTGAGTCTAAGAAAGTAGCTTGGTGAGAAAAACATATTCTGTATGGGACTGTTATGCGAGTAGATTTGAAAAAGGTTTCAAATATGCTCACATAACAGTCCCGTAACGAATAAAAATGGTGCTCCCGACCTTACTAATGACCCAATTTCGAAAATTTCAGGTCTTACGATTTATCATGACAACCTAGAACACATTCCATCAAACGATTTTCGTTTATGCTGAAAGTTGCGGTCACAATTTAAAAATATATTCCAAAACAGAAAAAGCTGATTTTCTCGCTCGCTTGTTTTTGCATATGGGACTGTTATGAAAGTAGAGGATATAGCTGCTGCCGAAAAAATGATAATTTTTCCGGCAGGCTATCAGAAATTTTTTCTTCTGTTGGTTTGTAGATGCCATGAATCTGACTGAATTTGAATTCTGAATCTGAATTCTGTGTCTGAAGCTGGATTATAAACTATTATAAATTCTCAATTCCAAAATTCCTAAACTTGAAGTATAAGTCTGTGCTTGAAGACCAAAGAATCCAAAACAATGTATTAATCTGAGAGATTTCAATGCAAAACAACTGCGAACCCGATTAATATCATAACGTTTATAAAATAAATTAATGTTCAAATTTGCTTTATTAACTCATCTTCAAATAAACGGAGAAGAAAAAAACCTCATTGGTGTATAATACCATAAATAAAAGAAAATCAAATGATTCAAGATCCTCAGAAGATTTTGCTTTATGAATACTCGCGTGAGCTTTCATTACGTCGTATGAAACATCTTAAGAATTCACAGAAAAATTCTGCAAAAGTCATCAAAACAACTTTAAAATTTGTATTTGACATATAGAACATGTTGTTCAGGCAACAAATATTCTAAATGGAAAGAAATTGCGACTTATTTATGTAAATTTGTGTATTTTTTCGTGAGAAAATTATTCGTTTACATTTTGTTTCATACGGCGTAAGTTATAAGATGAACGATGATTTGATCAAGTTCGAAGTTTTAGAGCCTTTTATCAAATCGTATCTTGGAATTGGTGAATAGTAATTATATTTTAAAGATTGGTGGGAAAACTGATTGAATGAGAAGAAAATAATTAAAGACAGTTTCATTTTAATTAACACTAAAAAAAGGATTCTTTCAAGTTTTTTGCCTGTGTGGAAAAAGACGTATCTTGTTGAACATTTTTCTCTACAAAATAACCTTTATTAAAATTTCCAACAATCCGTGCCAGTGTTTTTTCTATCACAATTGTATTACTTTCAGTTTCCTATGTTCACTTAATTATTAAACTAATACTATGTTCAACGGATTTTCATGCCATAACATAATGTTGCGCCCAGATTATAGTGCGCAAGCTTTTTGCGTTATATTTAATTCTACCGTGCCTTTCTGTAGCCTCGAAATAAAAATGCGTTTGGCTATCTAAACATATTAAAAAAAAAAAAGAATGATTGAATAGATCATTCAGATGTGAAAAATGTTACGTTTCAAGTGGTTTCAAGCTACTATTGCATCCTTGAACAAATTAGGTAAGAAAATATGTCGTCGCATTTGCTTATAACTGTAATTGAGACGGTTTTAGATAATGATTTGTTTTCCTAGATCAATAGTTCATACTGGATACTATGACAACTATCGAAATCAGTCAAACTCTGGTTCCAGAACTATTTCTAACCTTTCTGATGCAAACATACAGTCCCCCAAAAATGAGCAAGGTGAGGGGCACCCCAATGCCGATTCCAGCGACAATGAGCACGAATGCGGACAACTGCTCGATCGGCGGCTGACCGAAGCCTACTTGGAATGTCATCGTTGTGTAGTTTGTTTTGCTGTAAAATCCGTCCCCGGATAATCCAAATGAGATGTTCATGCCTTGGACCAGGAGTGAGTCCAAACGCTGCCCGTGGAACGCGAATGCCAAAGTGGATTGCAAAACCGATGCCGGATTTTCGATGGACTTGGGCTCACTTTGATGAGTGTCAGTGGAAGTTGAGACGTCACGTTCCGGGTGAGTGTACGACACAGGACGATACTCAATGTAACCCCCTTGATGAAATTGGTACTTTGATCAGTAAAAACTCAGAACGCTAAAAATTTATAAAAATTACCTGTAGAAAATTTAAAAGCCCCTGGCGAGAGAACGTCAATTATTTCGAAAATTCCTGGCGTGTGCTCATCGTCCAAGCTCTTCCTCTTCGTGACCTGGAAATCGGACCCAATAACAGCTTGTTCCGACACAACAAACAGCAATTCGATGGCAAATCGCGGATGCGAAAACTTTGAGCTAACATTGTTGAACACGATGTCAACCTGGGTCGAGTTGGATGAATGCAGCAGATGAGGGTAATCCATACCATGATTACGGATTGAGAAGGCATTCAGCTGGAAATAAAAGTAAAAAATATTTTAAAAATTAGCTCACAGTAACTTTAGTAGCCTTTTGTGAACCATCCGGAAGTTACTAAATTACTTGCTTAAAATCAAATCTAATGTTTGAATTCGCCTTGGTACATCTTCGTGCCTGCAAAATGAATATTTTCAAAGAAATAATATAAGCTTTAAATATTATAAATTTTTCGAAAAAGATACAACGGCTGAACCATTCGAGAAATTTATGATATTTACGACTTACATTCATTATTTCTTTGATACCTCATGCTCCATTAATACTACATCACCTTTCTAAGACTTGCTTGAATTTTATCACAAAACTGAGCACAATAAACGTACACATGCGTTTACCTTGAATATAAAATCATTGTTTACGTTGAAGGCCGCTAACACATCCTTTTCATTATGCCAGTACAAGGTTCGATTCCACCGAAAATCATGAGGATCATACACGAATACGGTGGAATTTTGATTCAGCGAACCTTTATCACCAATGTCATCGAATTGGAAAATCTGAAACAAAGAGCGATGTGGATAATACAATCAAATGATTAAAGTTGCAGATCGATAATAAGCTCGCTAGAACATTTGAATAGCAAATAATGTTTCATGTGGTGACCTACATAATAACAAATAAAATTAATGCAGCTTTTGCTGACTCACCCGATTGATTACGGTCATGAATGTGTATCGTGGCTGTTCGCTAAACGTTACCGATTGACCGTCCTCGTTCATGAAGGACTCCCATTTTATTTTCATAATGGCGTCCTTGCCCGTTAAGGCCACCATTATGGTAGGTTTTCCGGTAAAATCCCAAACATAATGGATCGTATCGACGGCTGACTCGGCCCGGATATGGATCACAGTGACATCGGTACCACTCGGTGAGCAAATTGCCTCTGGACAATCGGGATTCAGCTGAGCGCTAAGCTGTAGAGCAATAGATTTTTTTTTAATATACAATCCTTTTCGAGGACTTCAATATCAATATCAAATTCTCCTGATGTAAAGGAAACATTACCTTCCGTTCAAGTTCTACCGGATCTTGCTGGCCGTGGCTGATGGAGGCTATTCCCAGCAGAGATACAAACAGGAATGCTGAATTCGCAAACGTAAACATCGCAATTCTTAATCCGCCCGCCCGCTATCATTGACTCACCCGTAACCGCGTAACAAGAAAAATAACACCGGACGACACACAAAGAAAACATAAACAGCTGATAAGCGAAAAATGAAAAGAGATTGTCGGAGTTGGTCGAAATTTTTCGGAGTTGTTTTTTCCCGCACTGAAAATCGAAAATACCAATTATTGAGTGTTGACAACTCAAGTTTATGTGAAAAAATCTCAGCTTATTAGTACCCATCAGTACGTCAAACTTTCCCTGAAAAGTGGATAATTGCGGTTTTGGGAATTTTATTTGGTTTATTCCATGACCATTAATTCTCATTGAGAAAAGGCAGCCATTATTTAATTATGATGTGTTTAAAAAAAACATTTATGAATTATCATGTTTTTAAATAAAAAATCGTATTGATTATAACTTGTAAAGGTAAATACTAACGAGCCTATAGTTTTTTTTATATAAATACCATAATAGTTCATTTTATGTTATTTAATATAAGCATGTAAAAAACATTCTGAAATTTGATTATTTACTCAAAATACTCAAAACGGGTTATCACTCGAAAATAAAGTACCTAATTTACCCAAATTCTTTCGATTGCGGCTTAAAGTGTATTCAATTTGTTTACATTTTTTCAAATAACGCAAAATTTGAAATTGATTATTTATAATTTCTTGGCCAAATTCAGCCAAACCGTTGCTGCTACAATGAGTCTTAACAGTACAAATTATTTAATATGCTGCCGGGCTTGTTTGGAGTTGGAAAATTCTGACAATTTTTCAGACATCTTTGAAACACGGATACCGGATACGGATATCACAACACAGGTGGCGCTGAACGAATTGGTTCTAACAACTGGATTACAGGTGAGCGATGCTTTCAATAATACCGTATTCTTATTGATTCTTATGAACTACCAAAAAAACCCTCGAATTCTTCTTTTCTTTATGGCGAGATGAAACAGCTAAACAGCCAAAGATTGAACCCTCGAATTCAATTGAGTTTCATATGTTGTATCCTTCAAAATATTCCAGTTTGTACCCGACGATGATTTGCCAAAAAAATTGTGTACAAAATGCAGCATACGCTTGAGTGAAGCTTATTGGTTTATCTTGGAACTGTGCAGCAGTAACCGAATTCTAGAAGGCTTACGTGAAGAAGCGCGAAATGCAGTAACCATCAAAGAAGAGCTGGTTCACAGCATAGCGAATACCACAAATGAGGATGCAACAAATAATAGCAAAGAATGTTCTGAACCACCGTTGGATACGGCTGCAGAAAACAATGCTCAAAGAAAAGCTTTGCAGCAAATCGAGCGTTTGGAAAAAGATCTGGATGATTCGAACAAACAATACGATGATTCAGATGATTCTGAAAATGAAGCTGAGCATTGCACTCTGAATGCTGGCGAAGAAGAACTTGATGATAGTCCAGAACAATCAGCACAGGAAACCGAAAGCAATCCCACAAATGCTGTCGATTTTATTTTGCAAAATTTTCACAATCTGAATAAGTCAAAACGCAAAAATCAAAAACCCAACAATTCCAGGAGACATCAATGTGAGGTTTGTGAAAAATTATTTATAAGGAAATCAAATTTGATTGACCATCTTCGGCTGCATGCCAATGTCAAAATGTTTTCTTGCACGTTTTGTAATGCCTCTTTCGTGCAGGCTGGCAATTTAAAATCTCACATTCGAACTCATACTTTGGAGCGACCGTTTAAATGTCAGTATTGCCACAAAGGTTTCACTCAATCGAGTGCTTTGAACACTCACGAAAGGTTCGTTGATATTTTCAAATTACATTTATTTCAATAAACTTATTTACTTGTTTTCAGAATTCACACCAATACCCGAAATTATATTTGTGAAATATGTCAGAAAGGTTTCACCAATAGTTCGGATTTGAGCAAGCACAGAAACACCCACACGAACAAGCGTTTCTTTATGTGCGTTATGTGCGACAATCGATTTTTTAGCCAGAAAATTCATATGAAAAAGCACATAACTACATATCATCAAACCGAGGATACAGAAGATCTGATAAAGCGTGGAACTCTAAAGGAAGGTGTAGAAGTAGTTTTTCAGTCGAAAAAGTGACGTGTTTTTTTCTGTATCTAGGTTACAACTTGACTTTTTATTTATGTATCACATCCACATGCGATGTATAAGAGTGGTATAAGTATGATTATTGATGCACTTGTATGTATTTTCGAAGAAAGAACGGAAGCTTTTCAATTAATTTTTCTTAGTCATTTTTCAAAATCACATGTTTTTCACTTCGATAGAACCTGAGCGATTCAGATTTTGAACCCATCGTTACATAAAGTAACAAATTTGCAACAGTTTCTGTATAAAAAAGTATTTTTTATGTTAACATGATTTCCAACTGTTCAATATGATTTTTAGGAGAAAAAACGAGATAAAGGATCAACAGAAAATTGATAACGGACAATTGGTGACTTCACCCATTTTTAAATATCATCTGAACTGAAGATTATTATCGGTTAAACTATTTAATACCGTTTTCTTTGATAGCCTGATGATTTTACTATACATTCAATTACAATTTAGATTTTTTTTCGAAAATCAGGACAATTTAGTACATTTTACAGGCCATGCAACTTTTTTTTTTAAATCAGGACGGACTCTCGAAAATCGGGACAAATCCTGATATATCAGGACACCTGGCACCTTTGATTATTAGCCGCCCAAATAGAAAGATGAGCTCACTTCACCGCAAACAATTTGATATCAGTACGCAGCCATTTTTAAATACGGCGGCTGATGTTCGAAAAACAGCCGTCAGCAAATGTACACGCTGATAAATTTAAATACAAAATTGTCAGAAGATTAAATTTTATAAAATTCCGACCTAAATTTCAATTTGTTTTCCAAATTTCATAATTTTGAGGCTGCCGTCAATACAATAATTGAATCTGTTTGTAAATATTTTTATGAAAATTTTAAAACAGTTAACTATTCATGTAAAAACATTGAAAATTGACAAAAGGAATATTATCAATTTTGATTTTGAATTATTTTTGGAAACATTAAAAATAGTCTTCAACCGGTTGACGGTGTGAAGCGTGTAATTTTCTTTTTTTCAATCGCGCCCACAAAAATGTTGATTTGGCTTGCGGATGCGTTTTAAGTAATTTAGAAATGAAACGAGGACGTAGGCTGAAAGTTATTGGTCCATTTCCGTGGGAGGAGCAGGAGGAGTCCAGAAAAGCTTCTCCCGTTTTAGATGGAACCGTATCGGAATTACGTCAAGATGTCATCGATGCAGACAGTGTTATTCCCAAGAAGAAACGAATCGATCGCTGTCGTAATTGGATTCTGGAACAGCAAGCGAACAATGCTCCTGAAGAGGTGCCTGAAACGGCCCCGGATAACGATGAGGAACCTGTGCTGGACGACCCGGAACCGATGCCGAACGAAGGACCTCCGGTAAGCGTTCACGTAGAAAAAAAAAGTGCTTTTATAGTCTTATTTGAAAATTATACTAAAATATTTCATTTTACCTTTCGTATAAAATTTGTAAAGAGTTCCAGACCTAATAGGTGATGATTTTTTACAGCAACCTCTCCGCCGACAGTTGAAACATTACAGCGAGAAAGAAATTCGTAATTCCGTTATGTTCGAGTGCGAGTGGCTAAGGTGCGGTTTCGAAACAATCGATGATCTGGTTTATTCGGTGCACGTCGAAAGTCACATGCAAGAATATGGCACGGATTACGGGGAGTTCTGTTGCCACTGGGACCTTTGTGGGTTCAAAACAGAGAACCGACAAGAGCTGGAAAGTCATCTTCACTTCCACGCGTACCACCAGCGAATGAAAACATACGGGGCCAGTTTATGCCAGTTGGTTACGATGCCGAAATGTAACAATGACAGCCGAAGACGGAACAGTATAGAACAATTCGAGACAACGGCTTTTCGTTGCGGATGGGAAGATTGTGGAGAAAATTTCACCAAGGCGCAGCTATTCTTTATGCACACTCACAGCCACATCCAGGATCAATTCCCCATAGACAGAAAGTCTAGCAAAGAGGAGATAACGTGCCTATGGGAGGGTTGCTCTCAACGATATAAAAAGCGAAGCATTGCTCTGGAACACATGCGGAGCCATTCGAGGGAGCGTATCATTGGTTGTTACACGTGTGGGGCCATCTTCGTATCACGTCTCAAACTGATCGACCACTGCAGACGTCAAGCGGATTACCATAGTAAGTATTGATGATCTTAAACCCTCTTTAACTTTGACTTTTTACCAATGATTTTATTTTTCGGCAGATCGTGAGTTTACCTGCCCAGAATGTAACAAACTGTTTGCCACCAAACAACTGATGAACGATCACAGACATGTGCACAGGAAACGCTTTGCATGTTCGCTTTGTCCGATGATGTGGCCCTCGCAGAAAGCAATGCTGTGTCACATCCGATACCGGCACATAGACGAAAAACCATTCAAATGCACGATTTGTGACCATCGGTGAGTTGAATTTTTCTTCTAATATTATTTAGGTAGATGGCGTTTCCTTTCTAAAAGGTACGAGTTTCTGTATCAACAAAAGCAACAGTTCTTATCTTTTTGTCTTTCGTCGCCTTTAAATGCCTCTGCCAAAATATGCGATTCTTCATGGTAAATTTGGAATTAATTTGAAACTTCTACTGATCTTGTGTAGAACAAATGGTTCTTTATTGTTTTGAATCGGAGTAAGGTATCGACAAAATGTATTTAAACTTTCGATTTTCAACTAAATTTCATAATGTTGACATGAATTTCGTTATAAATATCAACTTTATCCATTTTTTGTTAGGCTAGGATGCCAGTTGCCAGTATTTGTCTTTTCCTATAATTTGTGCAAACATTCTTCTCTATTTTGTTATTTCTGCTCCTTTGCGCAAAATGTGTGCATAATGTAATGAGCACTTGAGACTCGTTGCATTTTATGTGTCCAAAGAATTTTATGAAATTCACTTACAACGAATTTGTCGTCGAGCATAATTTTAGCGTAATTTTTGTGTTGCGGTAGAATGATAGTCTTTCGAATTTGATATCTGTATTGGGGGTGTGAATTGTCCACACATTTTTAATCTTTTTTCCAACGCCTGTGTGACAAACACACGTTCTTTGAACAAAACTATCTTTACAGTAAAAATGTTTTAGTAGGTTTTCGTGATTTTTTTTTTTCCACTTTTACATTCATACATCATTGGTATTAATTCCATGAGAGTACATGCGCCCTGCCACTAAAAATTTTCTTCAAAACCATTTTACCCCGATGATCGTCAAAATTTAACGTTAAGGCTAATGAATTCATCATATTATTATTTGAAATTTTTTTTACAGTGCCCCCTTTTTTTACAATAATTATAAACGTTACTAGAACTGATCTTAATATTACACACTTTTTCTCTTGATTTGTATATATAAATTATCTTGTCTCTTCAGTGTTTCTCTTAACAATTTACCTCTTGGAGACTTTGAAGTAACTTTAGTTTGGTCTGCACTAGGCGAAGGTTTTTTTTTTGTTATTTTGATTACTGCATATCGTGTCTCGAGTTTCCCGAACAACATGGGATATTTGCGTCACGTTGCAGTAACGAAAATAACATATCCAGCGATAAGTATGGACTAGATTTTAATAAAAATGTATAAGTACGTACAAACCAGAGATCAACTTGTCTTGTCTCTGAATTCGTATCAATTCACATAAGATAGTTATACGACAAGGTATTTCTGAGCAAATCCGAAAAGGTCATCGAGAGAAGTTTTGAAACAATGCCAAAATATCGTTTTCAGGTTTGTGACTGCTAATGATATGCAAAAACATCAACGGGTGCACACCTCTCGTGGATTGCATAAATGTCCGATTCAAAGCTGTCAGGACGCGTATCGATATCGATCGTCTTTAAACAATGTGAGTAAAGATGTAATTATACGATGTTGAAAGTTTTATATCACTGATTTTTGTATTACATTTCCAGCATATATCGGAGTTTCACTTCAACAGAGCACGGCGTATTTATGAATGCCACGAATGTGGTAAAATGTTTGATTACGCATCCTCAACCTCAACCCATTTAATACGAATCCACGGCTATGAACGGTCAGGTGGAGTTGTCCGTTTTTCCTATCGCTGCGAAGCGGATGGCAAATTCAAACTAGCATCATTTCTTCGAAACAAAGCAAGTTTTGATTTTAACAAAAACCGGAAAGCACGACGAAAAAAAATGAAATCTGTTCAGCTAAAGGAACAAACAGATCAGAAACCTTATCTAAAGTACAAAATACAGCAAATTAAATCCATAAATGATCGTTTGATTGAAATAGAAATGGCTGCCGTTGAGATCGTAGAAAAGGAGCCTCCACAAACTGAAGATGCTCTAGGCGAAGGTCCTCCGTCGTTCGTGTACAAAGCAGCTCACGGTAAACGATTCCGGAGAACATACCTGCCGGCACCAGGTCGACGATTATCCGCCCCCGTTACCGATCCCAAGATTTTGCTGGACAAAATCTTTCCTCAGTAGTTATACCAGGTATCTTTCGATACCTTCCATGCGATTATTTCTTTCTCGACAGTTCCACATCTTTTTTGTTAGCATAATTTCATCTGACGGTTAATGATGGAAGTACCATTATGGAGAAAAATTGAATTAGGATAATTTTACATTTTTATTGTGATTTTTTTTAATGCTTACTTTTTTCGCCATTTACCCGACTTTTGATAGAAGTTTTTTTTTATAAGAATTTTTATAGCACGTGCAAAGCATTCTAACTTACTTGGCAAGTTGAATTGATGTTATTTTGCATTTTGATACTCCTGATTAGAAGAAGACATCTTATCTTATATTTCGTATGTATTGTAGATTGAAATGGTTTGTAATGTAGAATATAACTTTATAATCTGAATTCTTTAAAATCACATTATTGTGCAATAATCTTAGGTTTTCATAGACAGCTAAATAAACACAGTTAAATTTAATGCCATGGTTTTATTTTGCTGAGAAATTTCCAGTCATTTTTAGCAGTAATGTAATTTAGCCAGACATCTAACTGCTTGTGTTAACCTGATATATTTAAATTTCAGTACCGTCACGATGACAGACCTTGAGATCCACATTTTGACGCATGACGATCGGCGGATTTTCCGTTGTGAAGAATTTGGTTGTGATGCCGCCTTCAAATGCCAGAAGTCGCTGAAAACAGTACGTAACACGGTTTTTATAAATTTTGGGTCGAAAAAAAACGTTAATCTCCAATGCTCTTTCAGCACGTCGATGCAGTGCACTGGGCTAGCCCTGGAATCTATGGATGCCACGTGTGTGAAAAACAGTTCAAACATGGCGGCACTTTATCCAAGCACCTGATCAAGATACACAACTTCAAACGACCGCCCGGTTATACCAGATTTACTTATAGAGCTGATCGTGATGGCGTTAACCGTTTGCTGTGGACTGAGAATGGCGATACGGTCAGTAACAAACCACCGCCGGAAGAACCCGTAACAGCGGATGAATCGGTTGAAGAAGAAAGTACAAAACCTACCAGCTGGACCAAGTTTTCCTGCAACAAAATCGAAACAATAAATGAAAATGAATTTAAAATAGAACTTCAACTCGATGCAGTCCTTCCAAAACCTGTGCATCGGAAAAAGAACCTTAAAGTGGAATCGATGTCTGAACTGAATCGATGTCTGGCAGATCCTTCGGACTGTCAAAACCCGACCTCGTCGAGCGACGATTCGAAACCTGTAGCTGAACAATTCGATGAAGACTCGAATTCGGAACAGATGCAATCCGGTGAGGTGGCAGACATTGCCACGAACATTGTCGAACAACACGAAGGGAAACCCTCAGCCACCAAGGTTTCTCTCAAGCAGGAATCAGTCAACGTCAAACAGGAGCCAATGGATCTGGAACCTTTGGATTCTGGTTCATCGACAGCGAAGGCAGAAGTTATTGAGGTTGCCCCTGACATATCGCTAAGTAAGAATATTGACAATTTTACAGTCATGAAACGATACTTGGGGACGCCGACTGAAAAACCCATCGTAATCTCATTCGAGGAAACAGACTCTACCGGAAGCGTCATCCGAAGTGAAACCCTCGAAACGACAGAAATTACCCATGCCAATCTGCTACAAACTAACCAGTGAATGAAATGTAAAATTTAAGCTTGTAGTAATGATAGGTCTTTGTCGTACGAACCTTTTATTTAAATATTATGCGTTATAAACAACTTGTTTTTTTTGTTTTATTGGTATAATTATTTTAGTTCTTATTTAGCTGACAAAATGTTATGACGTGTCAGTCAATAAATACGATAAAATAATTTATTTGCTGAAATCGCTTACAGCGAATAGATTTTTTTGCTCAATTTTTAGTAAACTAGGAATAAAAAAATTTCGATAACTAATTAATTTCGATAAAGGTTGATTATAACTTGCCCTTAAATTTCAATCCAGAAGTTTCTGGGGCCAAATTTCCACTGGAATTATCGTAAATTTGTTGTCTTTCGGGTTGTTCTTCCCCTAGATTTATGCACCACATTTTTAGTTTCTTTATTCAGTTTTATGTACAACATTGATATTTTTGATTTTATACTCCACATGTTACACCGTTTAACTTTTCTGAGCGTAGATATTAGAAAATATGAAAACAGGATTCAATAAAACTGATCCACTTCAGCATTTGAAAAATGAAGTGCTTGATCACCTTAAATTATAATTTTATTGAGTAACGATAGCTTTTTGGTGCTACACAAAGTTAAGGAAACTATATGGCCCTTATTCTGCGCCGCGCGTGAAATGACGATAGTCGAGTCACCTTGCCGCCACGGGACTCCAGTCCTCCTCACCTAGAGCGACTCGTGGTATCGAGCAGTCTTCCGAAAATCACTCGGAAGAAACGCTCATGATAGGTTTCTAGTTGGAAACATTCAAAGCCGATTGCTGCTGCCTGTTGTTCCCTAGAGAATCGGCAGAGCGACAATGCGAAGTCAATGGCCCTTATTCTGCGCCTCGAGTGACGTGACGATAGTAGAGTCACCCAAGTCACTCTATTCCAGTAGTCGGTTTAGGTGAGGATTGTCACTTCGGATGAACTTTGTGAGTTCTTACCCTATTCTCGTAGTCACCGTGGGTGAGAATCGTCGCAATCGGGTGACAATTTTAGGTGACAATTGTCGGTACCTCTTCAGGTGGTGACGGGATAAAAATTTAAAGGAAAATTTATGCAAAACGGTATAATTAGGCTCTAAACGTTTAATTACACTAAAGTGTGATAGTTTAAGAATCAATCATAACAAAAATCACTTCAATTTTTGATTTTTTCAATCATTTGTGCAACAAAAAAAAATTACTAGGTAGAAGTTGGAAATAAATTTGAAACATATAAAATCGAAAAAGGTTATAATTTCATTTTATACAACTTTATTTACATGCAATTTACATGCAACGAGTTTAAAATAAGACATTTTTTGCACTTCACTTCATCTTATCCAATTCCCGTCGCGGGGGGATTTTTCACTTTCACCCGGTAATGTTGTTTTCGAACAAATTAATGTTACAGCTTTGAAGTCCTGTACTGAATCATGTTTATCGACGTCGAGGTGTCGTATCCCATGTGTTGATCTGTATGCAAAGGACCAGTTTATTGGGGCAGCAGCCGTCGATTTCCGCTATTTTGTTGGATGTTTTTTTCCAAGCCGCTCCAGGAACCAAACATATAAGACCAAATTCTGTCCGATTCGCTCTATTCGCAGCTCCAAAAGTTATTCCAGCTGCTTGCTCAAACCTTGCAATCCGTTAGTGACCGTTTGTGTACCGAAATTTGTACATTTTGATTTTAAATTTAATTTTAACATTTGGAATCGCGAACGAAATAAAAACAAACCGAGCAAATTTGACACATGAGTTCATTCGGTCGCTCACCTAGAATGAACCTCTGTCACTTTACCCGGATCGACTCCGGGAATAAGGTGACAAATCTCACGGTGACTCCGAGGTGAGGTGACAATCATCACGTCACGCGCGGCGCAGAATAAGGGCCAATGTAAACAAGATTCAAAAGCGAGAGCGGACTCGCATCTAAGTCGATCTCTCAAGCTCACTACCTGGTGTATCAGAAGTGATTGAGACACTGACTGATACAAGATCCAATTCGAAAATCCACTCACTCACTCACTCAAACTCAATCAATGCGGCCTTGCATCGGTTCATACTGCCTGCGTACTTTCTGGCAAAGCGGCAGAAACATATGTTCATACGTACTGCCTGCGTGTTTGAATGGCTACTTTGGTCCTCCCCAACAACAGCAACAACAAAGCAAGATGTATCAGGCAGACAGCATTCGATCATCGATCAGTAAACGAGTGAGTGAGTGAGTGATTGAGCAAGAAAAGTTATTGAATGAAAAAAGAAACTGAAAATCAGGTAGCTCCTCACTCAGTTGAGAATTCCAACAGAAGAAACGTCTCTCTTTCAAATTTTATTTCTTTGATTCTCGGAGCAGCGCTGTCGAACACAATCTTTGCCCCACTGGGAGATAAACCAACCGACAATTTAGGTTTTGCTTTCGCTGTTGAAAACGTTTCAGTGTCTCTCATGAGAATTGAGTGATATTCGGAACACTGGTATCGAGGGACTCAGGTGACTTAACTATCGCCACCTCACGCGCAGAATAAGTGCATGAGGAATTGGGCCCGCAGTGTTAAATTTCCGGAAAAGAAGAAACCGAGGATAAAAATATTTTTGGAGAATCAACGTTGTTGAGTGATTATAAAGAATAGCGACTCCGGGAATAAGGTGACAAAACTCACGGTGACTTATTTTGCCTACACAAGACATTTTTCGGATTCCAATTCAGTACATCTGAAAGCTACGTTTTATGATTTTTTTTTTATATTTTCACCAATGTGTTATCTTAGGGGAATATTTGTAAGCCTTATACAAACAGAAAACGGAACTCAGACCGCTTACTTGTGAGCGGCCTTACGCATATGGGCCAGGATGTTGGACAGTTCCTCACGCTTCCTCTTGGCACGGATGTGCGTTCCCAGACGACGCTTCAGGAATTTAAGGGCGCGCTTATCCTTAGACACCTTCAACAATTCCATGCCGCGCTTCTCGTACGGAGCATGGCCAACGACTTCACGTACCAAATCGCGCACAAATTTGGTGTGCTTAGTTTGGATCTGCAAACGAAAAAATAGAACAGCGTCAATTAATTCCGTATTGCTATTGATATGGGTAGCTGTTATTCGTGGCAAACTAAAGAGTATCAGAACCAAATATTAACCAGTATGTTTGATTTTGCAAGTCGAACCTCCAAAACGACCAACAGAATGTTGGCCATCCGAAGGCCAACAGGAAAACACAAACCGTCTGTGAATGGATTAAGGAAGTTTCATCATGAAAACATCGATAGACACCAAGCAACAATAAACGAAAAAACAAAAACTTACACCCTTCGTACGGGATGGCCGGATTCCTTTGGCCTTGCGGTCGCCACGGTACTGCAGCTGCTTTATTTTGGTCGTCTTGTGGCCTTTGTTCAGGCCGACGCAGATTTCGTATCGCGGAGCCATCGTTTCTCCTGTGGAGAAGTAAACAGCATTAGTAAAAATTTTCAAAACATAAAATCTACTTTAAAAGGCATTACTCGCTATCCATTTGGAAGGTTTTTGAAACAGAAAAGTTTAAATAAAAACTTTATCAGTCGGCACACAGGCATTGCTGATCCAAAATGAAGAATTCAACAAACTTAAAAGGAAACCTATCGGAATCACGTCTTACCTTGGTGTAAATGACAGCCGGAAAAGAGAGTTTGATGTCAGTAATTCTAAGGGGAGTACTAGAACCGGAAACTGCGGTGACAGTTGGCAATGTTCGAAATTACGGGACTATTTTTGACGTTTTCGATCAAACGCTTTGCATAGCATACACTGAGGGAAAACTGTGAAGATATTAAAATAAATGAGGTAGATATTGAATAAAAAAACAATCTTATAGATTTAAAATCTTATTTTCATCAATAATATTCAAAACTATAAAAAAAACATTTGAATTAAAATGTTCGATTCGAACCACCATGAAATATAATAGCGCCTGCACTAAATTTTACTTCGGAAGTCCGGACTTCCGACTTCCGAAAGGACTTCCGACAAAGCAATGTGAAGTACTAGATTGTCGGAAGTCTGTGTTTTGTTGCCAGTTCACCAGCAACGTTTCTAAAATTTTTATTTAAATTCACAATAATAGCGCAAAACTGAATTTTACTTCGGAAGTACGAGAGACTTCCGACAAAGAAAAGTGAAGTACTAGATTGTTGGAAGTCTGTGTGTTGTTGCCAGTTCACCAGCAACGTTTCTAAAATTTTTATTATAATTCACAATAATAGCGCCAGCACTAAATCTTACTTCGGAAGTCCGGACTTCCCACTTCCGAAAGACTTCCGACAAAGAAAAGTGAAGTACTAGATTGTTGGAAGTTTGTGTTTTGTTGCCAGTTCACTAGCGACGTTTCTAAAAATTTTATTTAAATTCACAAAACATTTTTAGAAAAGTCGCTGGTGAAAGCTTGTGAACACAGACTTCTGACAATCCAGTACTTCATTTTCCCTTGTCAGAAGTCGGAAGTCTGGACCAGGGCGACTACAGCGACGGGTGTAAGCAGTTTGAGAAAAAGTAGGCCAGAGGTACCAAAAGTTTCTCAGTGGTGGAGCCAGGAGGAGGAGTTCTGACAACCAGTTGTTCGCCTACCATGCCAACCATTACGACTACCTGTCTCAAGATGGTCGATTCCGTGTTTTGGTATCCTAACACACCCGTAGCTGTGCTCGCCCTGGTCCGGACTTGTGAAGTAAAATTAATTATTTTAAATTTAAATAAAATTTTTAGAAACGTCGCTGTACCAGTTCACCACAGACTTCCGACAATCTAGTACTTCACTTTTCCTTGTCGGAAGTCGGAAGTCCGGACTTCCGAAGTAAAATTTAGTGCTGGCGCTGTTATAGTGCTGGCGCGATACGATAAAAATTTTGCACAGCGGAACTGCTTGAATATCACATTTTTTCAACACCGGTGTATGGGAAAGTGTTGTAAACCTACGAAATTTCCAACTCCATCTCAACCAGTGAACTTGCTCTCAGTGTGGTCAGTGGTACAACTGCAGACTAAGGGACTGAAGCAATTGTCAAATCACATACTAACGGACCGTACTGACTTATTTATTTATTTAGCACCTGAACAACTGAGATACATGCCACTCTAAGAAAATTGTACATAGTGGGACAGTAAAAAGTACATACTTTGAAATTCGACAACTTCTACGTAGAAGTGGGTTTCAGAAATTACATACTTTGTCAGTTCTTTCTGTTCTACGAAACCCTCTATGTAGAAAGAACTTTAATTTCAGTTAATTTTAAGTTGACGGCGTTTTGCTTCTTTTCTTTTTTTTTTTCAATTCATCTCCTTAATTTCAGGATAGTTGTTGGTTTCCACTGGGTCCAGAAGCGACATAAAACGCTATCATAGACGCCAACGGAAAAACGTATTACTCGGATGAACCGAAAACAGTTTGCAAAAAACAGTGGCCGGAAATGATGAAGGTGGTATTCGAAAATAAATTACTGTACTCGCCTTTAAACTTTGAATTGAAGTTCAATAAATTATCAACTCAAATAAAATTTCATTCCATTTGAAAGAAAATATCCCTGCTTCTTAATTCCTAATTGAAATTTTGATTTTTTCCTATTTTATGTGATTTTAATATACTTTTTAGTTCACAGAGCTCTACGTTCTTTTGCGTACTTTCTACATACTGGTATGTACCAGCCTATTTTACATACATTTTCGTACCACCATTTTTACATACTGGTGACTTCCTGCATTTACGGGTTGTTTTGGCTTCTTTTCACATACTTTTGTGTAGGATTTTCTAAGGGTGTGACTTGCTACACGAAACTTATCATCTGAAGTTAAAATTTGAACGATTACAATTTTTTTCGAAAATTGCTGGCTTTTAACCGAGCAGTAAAAACGATACAGCGAATTTTAGTCTTCCTCCCGTCATTTTCCTCTCCTTCAGTCCGTTGCTGCAGACCGAGTTGCAGTTTTTTATACAAAAGGCTTAGTTCTCACTCAGTGTGTAGACGCATTTTCTTTTCGAACATCAAGCGCCGCTTCATTTTTAATTTGACAGACGGAAAACGGAAGTTGTCATAATCTAGTACCACCATCGATGGAGCGCATCAACTTGACAGCCTTTTACTCTCCGCGAGTGTATGGAAATAGACGTGTGAAATGAAGGTACGGGTTTTAATTTGTGGTTTTATACAATAAATACTTTGAAAATTGTGGTTTTGTGAGCCGGAATTTATACTTGGGATATCGAAGCTTCCTAACAGTCCTTTAAAACTATGGAATATAGTGAATTAAATTTGGAAAAAGTGTTGGAAAATGAACGCATGTGAACGGTGATGAAATTTTAGTTGACAGTTCCTTCTCTTCTGTATCGCTTCGGGAACATGATGGATGAATCCATTTTAATTTTGTTAAAGCAATGAGTTGATTCTTGTAGTGAAGCATCCTTCTTTTGCATTAGAATTAAATTTTATTGCAAAACCGACAATTATTAAAACTGGGTCATTTTTTTCCAACGTCAAAACAAATGTTTTGATGTTTATCACTGATGATGCAGGTCCTGATACCCCTTCCGTTATTCTTCCTTGCAGTTGAACGTTTCTTTTCCCGCTACCGGGGCCCAAAAGACCTTCGAGGTCGTGGATGACCACAAGCTGCGTCATTTCTATGACAAACGTATGGGAGCCGAAATCACCGCTGACCATCTAGGTGACGAATGGGCCGGCTATGTGTTCAAGATTGCCGGTGGAAACGACAAGCAGGGTTTCCCGATGAAGCAGGGTGTGCTGACCAACAGTGAGTATATTTTTTCAATATAAGTCATTCGTATTATCTACAATCGTTAACATGTTTATTTTATAAAAAGTAATGCGATAATCATGAATATAACATTTATTAGAATATATTAATCTTAAAATATCTTCAAAAATATTATTATTCCTGTTCCAAATCAACTGTGTACCCATTATCTTACGCAAAAAAAGGTACAGTCTTATACCATCATATATAATGCAAATGTTGGAATATGTTTATGCTGAGCTATATAGCTTTACTATTGTTGTTATTCTAAAATTATCTAAAAAGATTAGCTCATCACCTTAATTTACTGTCATCAGTTTGAGAGAATCGCAATAACACTTTTTTTTTTCTTTAACAGCCCGTGTTCGTCTGCTCCTGAAAAAGGGTCACTCTTGCTACCGGCCACGCCGCACTGGAGAGCGCAAGCGTAAATCCGTCCGCGGATGCATCGTGGACCAGAACCTTTCGGCGCTGGCGCTGATCGTCGTCCGCAAGGGAGAGAAGGACATTCCCGGACTGACCGATACAGTCGTTCCCCGTCGTCTGGGACCCAAGCGTGCCAGCAACATCCGCAAGCTGTACAACTTGTCCAAGGAGGACGATGTCCGTCAGTTTGTTGTCAAGCGCCCATTGGCGGAGAAGGATGGCAAGAAGCCGAAGCACAAGGCCCCCAAGATCCAGCGTCTGATCACCCCGGTCGTTTTGCAGCGCAAGAGACATCGTTTGGCCATCAAGAAGCGCCGTGTCGAGAGCCGTAAGGAAGCTGAGTCGGAATACCTGAAGATCTTGCATCTGCGCCGTCGTCAGGAACGCATCCGCCGCCGATCCCGTCTGTCATCGATGCGCGATTCGCGCAGCTCGATTGGTTCGGAGAAGGAGAAGGACAAGGCCTCGATCATCGCGGCTAAGAAGGTTGCCAAGAAGGAAGCCAAGAAGGAGGTAAAAAAAGCCACCGAAGCCGCCAAGAAGGCTGATACCAAGCCCAAGGTCGAAAGCAAGAAGCCAGCTGACAAGAAGGCCGATGCCAAGAAGGCTGATGCCAAGAAGACCGACGCCAAGAAGGCTGAAGTGAAGAAATCTGCCAAGGCTGAAACCAAGAAGCCTGCGGAGAAGAAGGTAGAGAAGAAGTCTACCGCGGCGGCTGCTGGCAAGAAGGAAGCCCCCAAGCGGAAACCAGAAACCGCTAAGGGTGATGCGAGCGCACCTAAAAAGGAAAAGAAGACGGCCAAGAAGAAGTAGATAAACCTACTTCGAAGGGACGCTTTTTTGTAATTTAATCTTAATGGTAAACGCAAAAATACAGAGTTAAGAAAAGATAACGTTGATTCCGCCTGTTTATTCCAGAATCATGTGGGTTTGGCGTAGGATTTAACTGATAAATGCAGTGACTGGATGATTACCTGAATTGATCTTGAACAATTATTAATATCCGAACAACACTTTTCTTTGAAGAATGAATTTGGATACCTCGTTTCAGACTTGACAGAAGTTGGGGGTATAACGACAAACAATCGTTCAGTATTCTCTACTCCCTTCAATAAGATTCTTCACAAATTTTCTATTCTACAAAATACAAAATCATCTGTATCGTTCCAATTTTAGTATATCTACAAAAGAAATCCGTGATCGATAATAGACTTGAAATGTTTTGGTAAAAACAAACCAGGTCATTATTCAGTGAATTGAATTCTTATCTTCATATAAAAATCAAATGTAAATTTCAGCTTTACTTGATTATCTTTAGAGGGGTGCTCAAAAACGCCCAAATTTGTGTCTAAATCAATAATTTTTTGTTCTAGTTCAACTGCAAAATCTATATTTAGCCCTTATAAATTTATGCATGCAAAGATGAATAAATAACAATTATTGTTCCCCAATTTTTTTGCGCATTAAAGAGTTAAACCACTTTTTGAATCTTATAAGTAAATCTGAAACAATTAGTTTTTAACCATTAATGATGTATTCCGACGCAGCGTGTAAAATAGCTTTCATGCGCGAAAGTGCAACCAAAAAAGAAAGAAGAAAAGGGGACATTCCTTGACAGGAAAAGTCAATTTCGTGCATTGATGGCGAACTGCAGCAACGCAGTGAAAAATTTTCTCTTCAAATCATCGTCGATCGCCTAAAATCTGGAATCGAAAATTAACTATAAATCAAACACCGAATATTATGAAAAGTGCTGCAAAACAAGCACTAAGTTAAGGAGATCGTATGCGGGAGTTTTACGTCGCGGAAATAGGTGAACGGGACGCTCAGAACGACAGGGATTGTTTCGTTTGTGTATTGGATTTTTTTTCTTGCTGGCTAAAGGCTACAGTGACAAGTGAATAGTCATCAGAGCAACTCTGGTTCCAAAACTGATAACGGGACGACGAAAGCAGAAAAAAGCTTCATTCTATCGCATTAATTATCATTGAAAGCAGAAGCTGCTGGTGACCATGTCTGGATTCGATGATAACCCGTTTGGTGAGCCGATCGTGGACAATCCGTTTGCGGTAAGTAATTTTGTCTTAATTCCTAAAAAAATTGCAGGTCAAGAAGTCGCCAAAATGTATGATTCATAAGGTAGAACACAATCGAAACGTGTAATAATACCTGAGCAAAACATCGACACGGGAGAGAAAACTGATAAGGTTTCATTATGATTTTTTTTTCTCTGCTTCAATCCTCCCACCAGGATCCATCGATACAAGCTGCCACCCGCAATACTACGAATCCCCAGCAGATGCTGGATGATTATGACCCTTTTTCGAGCGACGCCGTACAACAGCAGCGATCACAGCAGCAGCAGGGACAACCGGCGACCTTGCAACCTTCGTCGCAGAATGTTCCGGCCTACAGTCCCAGTGCGGCACAGTACAACAACGGAGCGGGAATCATCGGTTCCGGTGCCGGAGGAGGTCCCAGCAGTCCGGCTGCGATGACACAGATTTCCACCGCCGAATTGCAGGTAAATTTTTCGTAGAACTTGTTTCAAGTTGTTGAAATTTTGAAGAGTGTCAACTTTTTCAAGATGCTTTTGTTCAACTGCTATTATTGGTTTTCGGTTTGAGTCTTATCGCAATCAAGTGTATTTTTTTTTAAATTTTTGTTCAATTATTTCCTTTTTAAGCTTGTCACAAAAGTTATCCACAAGGAAATCAAAAATCTTACCAAGCTGTGGCTTTATTTTCTTCTGAATGAAAAAAGGAAATTAGCTTATCACTGCAAAAGGTCAAAGCCTAAGTCAGTCAGAATCCAAACTGGGCGTTCGACTGGTTATTCGTCTGAACTTTCCTTAAATACAATTGAGCCTCGTTCTGTTAGCCTTGCCCATCCATTTGTTTTATCTGCTTTAACATGTTCGACATCTCTATACTTACTCGTATGTTACCACGTTATCGAAGTTTTTTTTTCTAAAGGCTTACAATCTTCCATAATTTGGAACACATACTACGTAGAAGTCTTTTTTTAAATAGATTTTCATCCGTTTCGATGATTCAATATATTTTTTTCCTGTAAATATAAACCTTGGCAGTCTTTCAAGCAGTTGAAGCTAAATTTTCATCCGTGTATCTTAACTTTATTTAACTTAATAGACCTTCTCTGTGATATGTATAACTAATATTTAATCTGAGAAAATATCCTGCTATCGACACTAATTATTCTGTTCTCGTTCCCTGTTTGCCCATCAAAACGATGCAATGCTGATGTTTGTCACGCCGGTGTGAAATGCGTGTGCGTATTGCATTTGCTGTTTGCACGATCAGGAACTTCGGGTAGGCTTTCCCAGAAATGGGTTGTAAAATATTTTGAAATGTTTCTTCGTTCTACTGGCTTAGTATTTTTTAATTAGCTTTCTTTTTGTTATTTATTATTTTGTAACTGTGATTTTTACATCTAGTATGTACGCTTATATTAAAGGGTCTTAGTTGATTGTGTTTCTTGTGTGATTTGGTGTATTGCTGTAATATTTTTTAAACTTACTGACAAACAATGATTTGAAAGTATGCAATACCGGCGATTATAAGGCTTATAATTTTTTGTTCATGTAATAAATGCTAGAAATCAATTTCTCTATCACAAACTTTTCTACAATTGGTTTTTAAATTTGGGATTTCAAAATTCACTCAGATAGATACAATGGGCTGACTTATACTTTTACACTACACCCTAAAGTCCACCTGGAGCATCAAATGCTGCAAATGGTCAGTGTTAGACAGCCAATATCAGTCGACTTTGATACTGCTTTGCATGCGATAGTGATTTTTGGTCAGGGACATAAGCTCACAATATCGTGACCAAGTTGAATGATCAACATCTTGCTTGCTACGATTTTTTCTCTTTACGGTCATGGATTAGGTATATTTTTACAACTGTTGTGCAACATATAACGTTATATCCTTCCCAACACAACCAGAAAATGAAATAGAAAGTTGACCGTATCTGTGATGCGAGTGTAATATAGCAATGTCATGCTATTTGGACATTGCTATCTGACTAACATTGTAGTTTGGTCATTCAACACGTGATCGACTTTGATATTCGTTGATGACCTGGACTAGCCGTGGAGTCCCGGTTCTGGACACTTTTGAGGTCCAAATCCAGACTACCTCACAACTTCACAACTGACTTGATTGCTGGCTAGACTCTGCAAAGGTCAGTTGGCCTAGCGATTGCTCAACATCGTTGGTTGAGTTTGGCTTTCATATAGTCTGTATGGTGGGAGCGCAAAGACAACTTATATCAAGATGCCACAACTACTAGACCTCCACCTGGCCCCGTAGCGACGAGCTTTTAGTTGGCTTCTAGTCTTGACTCTCTTCCTGCGGTTCGAAGATATCCACTGAAACATTTTTTCCCCTAACCAATTACCGATGTTCGGGATCAGAGTATTGGTCCATCTTCATCTGAGCTATTCCACGTCTGTTATCAGTTGGCCATATTGTCGTAGCAATAGGCATCTTCATACAAGTAACAAAGCCGAAAAGGTCATGATAACCTGCTTGCTAATCAGGTATACTCTCCGATAGAGTGACTTCACGTCGTCGGCGGGTGAATCATTCTAGTCGGTGTAGGATGACGTCTTCGCCGGGAATCATCCGAGTAGTTTCGTGAAGCCCCGGACGCATGCTGTGACAGGCGCGTGTCCAGGATAAGCTGTTCTCGACTGACACACGGACGGGCAAAGGGGAGAGGGGCCTCGAGCCAAACCAAGCAGAGTCAAGACCTCAAGGCGTTAGAGGAGAGATCATTGGTCTGTAGCAGTGATCTCAAATAGAGGTGGAGCGCACGATAGTCGTGGTAACCAAGTGAGCCTCGAATAAAGGCCGGACCTCGAGTCGTCAGAGGAGAGGTCCTTAGTCTTGAATCGTAACAAGAGGCAGGGTATAAATGCTGGAGTTTTGACTTGAAACCGAGTAAGCCGTTGAGCGATCAAGCACGGACTTGGACTCCCATCACGGGTACAGCCTTCGTTGCAGATCCGGATGGGAATTATGACCAGAGGCCCCAGGTGGAGTTTATGGCGTAGGGGTACATAGTAGCTAGAGTCGACCAATTGCATCCATGGACCCAGAGTAGCATACTGGGTAGACGCGGTGGTTCGCGGAGATCAGGTAAGCGATCAGAATCATCTCGATTTCATGTTGAGCCAGGAGCATGCTTTTAGAGCGCATCTATTACTTTCACGCTACCAAAGATGGTTCTGAGCATTCGTCGCTCGTTTACCTACTAAGAGTACACGCGGGTCCGTAGAGGACAACCGGTCGGAGTGTCCGAGTTCTTCTCCTTCCAGTTGCTCCGGCCCATCGACCTGACGACATTCCTAGCTCGACGACCTCCACATGACTTCGATCCGATGACCTTCAGTTTGATCCTAGCCTGGGCACTTTAGTACGGCTCGAAGCTTTCGTTGCGCCTGGCCGTCTTTCCTGAGGCCTGACACCTCTCAATAGTTCTAGTCGACGACCTCTACTTGGCTTTCCGATCCGACGAAATTTCATGGAACTGGCTTGACGACCTTCCGTGGTACCCAACTCGCAAGTCCTGAATTGACAACCTTCCATAATACCGGTCCTCCAACCTTCCGTGGCTTCTGATCCGACGACCTCCCAGTGGCTCTGTCCCGACGACCACGCACGTCGTGACCCCTGCCCAACGACCTTCCATGGCACCGGTTCGAACACCTCCAGTGGCTCCAGTCCATCAACCATGTTTGGTTCCGGCTCGACGCTCTTCTTTAGGCCCAACGCCTCACATATTGCACGACGACTTACCTCTGGCTCCCGGCTTGCTTACCTTTCAACGAATTCCGGTCCGCTCACAATGGATTCGGCCCAACGAACTCCAGGGCACTTGTTCGACGACATCCCCTGTTTTCAGACTTGTCGACCTCCAACTGGCTTTCGTTTCGATGACCCTCCAGTTGGCTTCTGGTCCGACAAACTTTCACGGTTTCCGGCTCGCCCGCCGGCCTTCCAATGACTCAGCAACAAGTATTTAACAAGTCTCTCCGTTCCACTGCCTATAACTAAGTGCTGCAACAACAAATGTACTTTTCTCTGCTTCGATTTCGAGAGCGCTACACTTTTTTCTGGAGTACTCTACACTCGTATTTGAGTAAAACCAAATGCCGGCGCTCGAATCACAACTATAATCCTGCTATGAGAGAAGAAGAAATACTGAAGGTGTATTTTTCTAGCCGATCGGAGAGAAAAAGCCAACCACTTCTTCACTTCCTGCCAGGTTTTCGTCAACTGTGCGGATTTCAGCCGCCACGAACTTCTGACCCTTGCCTATTCTTTGATGCCCATCTGGATTCCAGTCAAGCGCCTATCTGCAAATCTCGTTTTCATCTCTTCGCAGCGTGAGCCCAATCCATCTCCACGACTGTGTAGCCGATTATTACGAGCGCGATTCTTTCTCGACTGATGATAGGCCTTTTCGATTCGGGAATTCTCCCTTTATCGTCCTTACTACACGCACACTCACAGACACGACGACTGAACTGAGCTGTCGTATCGCGCGTGAGCGAGCGGTAGCCGTCCACAGTGAGATAACGACACTCAGTGAGACAGGTTATGTGCCTTCCGTTCAGCCGAAGGGACGCGAAGTTAGTTTACACGCATGAAGGGTGATACGGTCAAAATTTTGTCAAAGGAAAACGCGTGTAAATCGGTGAAATCGTTTATTTAAAAAATCAAATTAAATTTCTTTTTCAAGTTTAATTGGTATAAAATTCAGGAAAAATATTCAGTTCGGCTTCCGCTTTTCCAAATCCGAATTGCCGGGCCTTACGCTTAACCCCTGCCATCAGATTTTGTACAGCCACCTTGTCCACCTTCTTCGCCACAGAAAGCCAGTTTGGGCGGAGCTCTGGCGTGTTGAGAGGGTTTTTGTCCTTGGGAACCACCTGAACGTTGTTGGTGGCGTACCACTCCATGGCCTTTTTACCGTAATGGCAAGATGCCAAATCCGGCCAAAACAGTACGGAACAACCGTGTTTCTTCAGGAAAGGCAGCAGACGTTTATTCAAACACTCTTTCACGTAAATTTCTTGGTTGACAGTCCCGGAAGCTATGAAAATGCTGCTTTTCAAGCCACAGGTACAGATGGCTTGCCAAAACAGGTATTTCTTCGCGAACTCTGACAGTTTCATGTGCTTGAAAATATCTGCTACCTTTCCCCTCCCTTTTGCCGTATAAAACTCCTTTCCCGGAAGCTGCTTGTAGTCGGCTTTGACGTAGGTTTCGTCGTCCATTACCACGCAGTCAAACTTCGTCAGTATCGTCGTGTACAGCCTCCGGGATCGCGCTTTGGCCGTCGTATTTTGTTTATCATCGCGATTTGGAGTCACTACCTTCTTGTAAGTCGATAATCCGGCTCGTTTTTTGGGTCGATGCACGGTTGTAGACGATACACCCAGCTTATTTGCGGCATCTCGGGAGAGAGGTAAGGGTTTCGCTTGAAATTACCGGCAACTCTCTTTGTCGTCTCAGCGGCTTCCGGTTTTCGATCCGGTCTTTCCGACTGGCGAACGTGGGATGCCCGAGGAATTGGAGAACGGTTGCCATGGACCGAGTGAATTTTAGGAATTATGTTCGTCAAGTTATGTCGTGAGACGGAATACTATGTAAAATGGTCTTTCCGACATTGGCTTTGAGACCTGTTGCCTTGGAGCTTTCGGCGAGGTCGTCGAGTTTGCTCGGCATGTCTTGTTGTCTTTGGGCCAGCAAAACAATATCTTTAGCCTGGTCAAGGTCGTCAATCGATCCAGTCAAGATCTCATCCATTACGATGAGAAAGAGCAGCGGTGATAAGATACATCTTTATCTCACTCCAGCAGCTACCGGGATTGTATTAGACCGTCGTGCAGGACCTTGCACGAAAATGCCTCGTACTGTGCCTCGATGAGATGGACTAGTTTCTCTGGGACCCTTCGTCGTCTTAGAGCCGCCCAGACGTTTTCATGGTTTAATCGGTCGAATGCTTTTTCGAAATCAACGTTATTGCGCGATAGTTACCGCACTCGGTCAGGTCACATATTACCTAGTTACGAAATATCTATCCGCTTTTGACAATCTATCAAAGATTGACGGAAGTTTCTAATGAGTGAATTTATGCCAGTATTTACATTTTCAGTTAAAAATATTGTTTTCTTAGAGTAGTATTATTAGCAGAGGTGCAAAGAGATCCCTTTTTCCTCCGATACATGAATATTGATTCTAACATTCAATTCTGGAAGTCTGTGAAATCAGGGCAACATATGAGCCCAAGCTCTGGATGAAGGGTAAAAAATCTGTACTTTACAGACAAATTAGGGCTCCTGGTAACCCCGCAGCTTAGGTTGGTGGAACGCTTAAGGAAGAAAAAATCATTTTGCAACATACACATCAAGATGATTGTTTCGGGCTGTTAGAACCGGATACATGCTACATGAAGGGTTCTCTTTGCACCTCTGGTTATCAGATTTTCAGCATCGGTTTTCATAAAGATTTTGATAACTTCAAAATGTTCTCTACTTCAAACAGCGCCGCCAAGATGAGCTGGAGAAAAAAGCCAAAGAACTGGAGCGCAGAGAAGCGGAGCTAATGAGCAGTGCCAACGCAAGCCGGCCGAATAACTGGCCTCCGCTACCATCCTTCTGCCCGGTGCAGCCGTGTTTCTACCACGACATCAGTATTGACATCCCGGCGGAGTTTCAGAAAATTGTGCAGAACCTCTACTACCTGTGGATGTTCTACTCGTTGGTCATGGTGGTTAACATCTTCGGTGGGTTGGTGATTCTGATCCATTCTCAGGAGTTTCGCACCTTTGGGTTGGGCATTTTCTATGCTATACTTTTCACCCCGGCTTCGTTCCTGTGCTGGTAATTTTTTTTCCAATTAATCATAAAATAGTGAGTATTGAAGAGATTTGTACTACTTTCAGGTATCGCCCAGCTTATAAGGCCTTCAAGAACGATTCCAGCTTCAACTTTATGATGTTCTTCTTCATTTTCTTTTTTCAAACAATGGTTACGATCATTCAGACGATCGGATTTCCGGGATCGGGAACTTGTGGTTTGATACTGGCCATTTATCAGCTTTCATCGGGTGGATTGGGTATTTTAGTTGGCATTTTTGTACTGGCCATTGCCATTGGCTATGGAGCATGTGCTGCTGGTAATATTTTCATGCTGAGCAAGGTAATTTAACAAACTTATATTATGATCCCGAAAAATCGCGTCATATAATTTTTTTTTAATTTTAAAACCAGATCCACGCAATCTATCGCAGTGGCACCGAAACTAATCGAATTACAATGGACAAGGCGCGCCAGGAGTTCCAGTCGGGATTCTTCGGTAATCAGATTGTACGAGATGCGGCTGCCGGGGCTGCTCGAGCTACCGTTACATCGCAGTTCAGTCAGAACAGGTACTGAAAAAATCCGATCCAAAAATCAAAAACAACACTTCAAACCTTGTTACTATCTATAAGGTCTACTTTTTCGTTTCGAGGCATCGTTTTCCTTTTTACGATTTGCTTATTACAAACCCCTCTAAAAGAATTTCCCACTTTTTTACCAGTAGTAGTTAAAATCTGTTGTATTGCACCTTCTATCTGTTTTATGATTTGCTGTTGGATACAAAACTATCTGTTCTATTCAAACTGATTTGAGAATGCTTTTTGTTCATGAGATTTACTTCTTTAGTTTTAAATTGAAGCGATCAGTCTAGATTAGTTAAAATAACAAAAAATAAAAAAAATAATCGGTAATGAGCCGTCTGACAAGGAATCGAGCGTGACGAATACATTCTAAGTAGCAACGTTGACTAAAATTCTGTTTGATTTTGTAACCGTAAGTTTATTTAAGCGAAAAGTGCAACACTGATGGAGAGAATCATTCAAAATGATTAAGAGTTACTCTAATTTACCATATACATTCTTGATAACCGGATACCTACAAATGAATTCTATATACTGCTAAAAGGATAGGACAGATGTAAAAACTTTCATTTCGGGAAGGAATTTGCTTAATGGGGTAGAACATAACGAGTGTTTTTTAGTTCGTGAAGAGAAATTAGAAAAAAAATAATGGCAACAAAATATATGTACCTACATTCGCAGTGATTTTCGATGGTTTTTTTTTTGGAAGAAAATATCAATGAGTCGAAAAACGGATATCGAAAATCGGATAGTTAAGTAAAATTTCTACTCGGGTCTTAAAAAAGCTGCTATTTTCTTTTTGTTTTTCATCCAGTTTTATATTTTTGCTTTCCGTACTCTGAAATTCAATCAGAGGCCACCGCTACTTAACACACAATTGTCGACTGTTCTTTTTTCTGACTTGCGCGACTAGAAAACTATTCATTAATATATCTCTAACAAAAAATTTGTAATCATTATTTCGAAAGCTCGGAAGCTTAGAACATTTCCCCCCATAGGACTTTTGATAGTTCCCCGTCTTATATAAGTTAAATCAACATAAAAACGATCGCCACACCGAATGGCAGAACGCAGTATGTTTGATCGTAGTCGATCGATTCACGTGGTTCAATAAAGGTTATATTTTTCGGTATGAATTACACACAACTATAAAAATATCTTTATGGATGTAACTGATTATAATACATTAATAAAACAACTCTATTTAATATTGAATCGCCTTTTTGCGTTTTATTTTTTATCACGGTCTTAAGTTTTTTTTCTATTTAACTTTTTCTATAGGTAATATAGCATCTGACTGACTCGATTTACATCACATATTTTTTAAACGAAGTCTAACATAGAACAGAATCGAATGTGATCAAATCCATTATCGTTAAGTCTTCAAAAAGAAATTTCCATTTTTTCGAAACCATTTTAAACCTCCACTTTCTTTCATAATTGTAAAACTTTCTGTATAAAACCCCTTCTTAGTATTTTTGGCATGATTCCCTGTTAAATCTAGATAATCTCGTTAAAAGTTGGCATGCTCATGAATCCTGCTCAAATACGACAGTTCCGTAACTAAATCTTAACTCTTCCATTTCCTCCCCTTCTAGCATTTACTAATAGGCCCTCCCTTCTAAAAGTGATCACAGTTGAGGAAGAAAGCATTGAATTTGCGTCCGATAGTCAGTGATTGTAGTTCCAGCTTAAATAGTGAGAAGCAAAGAAGGTAACCAACCAGAAGATCAATTGAATGTTGTTTAGCACAAATTTCCTAAGAGTATAAAGAAAATTCGCGTACGGAACAGGGCAGTTTAATCCGCCAGAAGAAAGTGTTCCTTTTCGTGTGTACTGTATCTCCTCAGTGTTATATTAGGTTCATCAGGCGGTAAGAGGAAAACGAAAGCGGAACTTAAGTTTCTACATGCATTTCACAAATTATTCCTGTATTTCTATGTAACAACACAATCATCGGAAGGACAAGATTATTAAAATGTGCTTGATTAAATGATTGTTTGTCTGTTTTCTCTTGAATTTGAGTTTTATTTTCCTCAAACGGAAGGGATGTCTTTTTCTCGAGTGAATTTAAGCTTCGATGGCTTCTTCATCCGGATGTTGGTTGTTTTAGATTTTTTTGTAGGTATTGTACTTATATTTTTTCCTTGCGTATTTTTTTAGATTGAGGAGTAGAAAAGGGATCACCAATAGTTATGTTTTCTCTACAGTTGAATTTTAAAACAAATATTTAAAAAAAAGTAAAATAATTTTTATCTTTTAGATAAGGTTCGGATTACTGAAAGATCTAAACTGCATCTAAAAAGTTAGTGATTTCGGTTAATTTTTATTTGTTCCAAATTCAATTGTATAGCTTACAATATTTGCCTTCAAATATAACTTTAATAAAAATAGTATCCGTAGAAATATTCCATTCTAAAGATTTTCCTCCTCATCATTACTATCTTCATCATCATCATCATCATCGCTGTCTTCTTCCATCTGCTGGACGGCTCCGCTTTTGCCCGAAGAAGACGCCGTGGGTCCATCATCATCCATTGGCGTGAAGTCGTCATCCTCTTTGTACTCCATATTGGCCTCGTGAGCCAAACTTTCGCCCATTTCGACGTCACGACACTGAGCCGCCATAAGCTCCCTGCGGATTTCTGGAGTGATCTTTGGGTGTGATTTTTTCCTAAAAAAGATTGAATGATTGATTTTATTTTATTTTTTCGGAAAAATAAATTATAGATTGTAGAGATGTACCGAATATTTTGTCGGTAGAATACCACCGAAAAAACTGTTAAGCCGAATTTTCGGTTCACCGAATAGTTGAGCTAAGTATTCGGTCGAATAGGCCAAATTTATCAAATGATGTTAGATAATTTACAAAATATCCAAAAGGAATGTTGGAAACTACCCAAATACCAACAATTCAAAGTTTTATTAAAGCATCTTAGATGTACCCCTTTCACCAAAGATCGTACTGAAGAATGCTAAACAGTATCGCATTTATCGTTCATTCTTAATTTTATTGGTTGATTTCGGACTTGTCGATAAATTTAAAAAAAAAATCGAGATAAGTCAAATCTAGCTAGGATGCTCAGTTATTGGTAATATCTTCCCAACTCACATCCTAGTTGAAAAGGTCCAATATTCGGTACATCTCAAATATATTGACAAAAGATTTTTCACCTTGAACCAAATTAAGGGGATGAATAACACGAGAGTGTTAAAATCCCAGAAAAACAAAAAACAAACCTTGAACCAAATAGATTCAACTTCTAATGGTAAACAACACTTTGAGAATCGTCCAAGTTTTAATTTTTAGATAGAAAAAAATTGAACGTTTAAAAGTTCAGATTAAATGTCAAATAATTTGTTTTTGTGATGGCTGAATATACAATTTGGGTTGTCAACTATTTGGTCGAGACAGATAAGCCTGAAATTGAGAGAAACTTACTTTAGCAAGTGCAGCAAAGCTTCCCTCTGTTCGGTGGATATATCGTTCTTGTATCGCTGGGCAAAGGACAATAGTGCGTGGTGCCAGAGTGTCGGAAGCTCTCGTTTATCCTGCTCGAAGCGCAGGAAATGAAAAACGGCTGCATCCACCACACGATAAGGCAGTGCGTATCGTTTGTCCAGAATGATTCTGATGAATATAGAATTGGCTCCCGAGTATTCCATTTCGCAGATCTTGAGCAGACAAGCCGAGGTGTGCAATACCGGAATCGAGGTGGTATTGATGATGCTTCCGAAAATAATTGCCTCTCGTAGTGTACAGTCGCCGGATTCTAGTAGGGGCAGAATGATACCTTTCATGAAGGCTGCTGGTTTGAACAAGGCTTTCTTCAGTGCCCGGTAAAGATAGAAATTAAGTTTGTGGTATTCGGCTAAATCATCTCGAATTCGCGGTAGCAGAACCAAATTGTAAAACCGCTGAGCCATGTATTGTGTCAAACCCGAAGAGAAAAGTCTCGTCGCTTGGAACATTGCAGCTGCGCTCCAATTATGTGGCTCTGTTATGTAAAGAATTTGTTCCCAGTTCCTTAGCTTCGGAACAATTTTGAACGCCTTTGGAATGCGACCACTTCGATAGCGCTTCAAAACATCCCGAACGCCCTCGTACATTTCCTTAACTCGTGGATCAATTTCTTCCATTTTCAGTGAACCATTGTCAGAAAATTGTGTCTGAATTTCAGTTTGCTTCTCTGTAATCTTATCCATGATCATGTCGGCCAAAGTTCGTGTTTTGACTCCATCTCTGAAAAAAATAGGATTAAATAAAAAAAAATCAAAATTAACCACAAAACATTAGACTCACTTATTCTGGAACAGCTCCAAGGCCCTTTCATCTTCCGCGTTAATTTTGATGTCATCGAAAAAATCCTGCCCGTCGACATCTGCATCCTCGCGAAATTCTTCATCGGATTCGTCCGAAGAGTCGTGATCACCTAGTCGATGTTTCTTGCGGCCTCCGGCTAGAGCGGCGGATTCCGATAGCGAAGGGCCAAATGAGTCATCCAGCAGGTTCAGTTCGGCTTGCTGCTTCCGGGCCTGGTTCAAAATCTTTTTGGTAGTTTTGGCATCTACGAAATCTTCCTCTTCAGCTCGGAGCCGAAACTTGCTGGCTTTGGGTTTTTTCGATACTCGTCCTTCGACTAGCTGCTCACCGAGTGACATTTTTGAAGCTCCCAGGGCTTTGATCCGGTGTGCCTTTGACTTACCCATCTTGTTATAAGAATTACTACGTAAACTAATCAATATTTCATAAATTAGAGCTTGAAAACTAGTTCGAAAACTATATTTTTCTGTAACAGTTTTTGAGCAAAAACGTGCGAATGAAATCAAAACAAGTTTCGACCGCGTGTTGATACTTTTTCCATTTTGACGTTTTCCTTTGAATTTGTATATACACGCTGCAAAGGACAAACTGAATATATTCTAGTTTTTAATCAAACTTGATCTCTTTTCGAATCAGGCAGGGCCCATGGGTCGGCAAGCTGCAATATAAAAGTGAATTCCGACACAATTCAATCGAGTTGTTAATCAATTCTGTTTTCATTATTTCACGTTTCGTAATTTTCATATGTCGTGATGTTACGATTTCTGACATACGAGGGAGAGGGGATCTGAAGGGTGCATTTTTGCGTTACGTAATGTACGGATACCGCCTATACCCCTCTCCTTCTAAACGCTTTACGTAATATTTGAATGGTCATTTAACAGGGAAAAGAAACAAACATTTAAAACAAGAGCAGGCATTGCATAACAACAGGCGTTTGATGTTCCCTTCAGCACGGAAAGTTCTCATCAATTTCATCATCCAGGCAAGCAGGGCACATCTAACGCCTGTTGTTCGGCAAGGTCAATTAAAATGATTTTATTCAAACAAGTTTTATTAGCTTACTTTTAAGAAAAAGGAGTAAGAAATGGAGCTGATACGCAATGGGGTTTAAAGAAAGGAATTTCAGAAAAGTTCATATTAAAGATTATTTTCAAGCATAAAAAATTATAAACAGATTAAAGATCATAAACAAAAGGCAGATAATCACATTAAAAATATAACGCGGCCCGGCCCGTACCGATGATTGCAACAAACGATCTGATACTGCTTGTTTTTGTTGTTACATTTGCCTTCCCAGGGGGGTTTCAGTATTTATGCCGTTGTGGGTAAACAAATGTGTTAAGAAAGAAAAATATTTATTAATTATTTTTAACAACAATTTCACAATTGTACAGAACTATTGTTGCATCAGGCGGATGCTGCAAATTAATGTTAATGTATTTCAAAATGATTCGTTTGCAAATGATTATCAGTGAATTAGATTCATGTATGGAGTCAGAAATCTCAATTCAAAATTGAAAAACCAAAATTCTGACATCAGAATTTAGAATTCAGAATCATAATTCAGAATTCAGATTCAGAATTCAGATTCGAAATTCAGATTCAGAATTCAGATTCAGAATTTAGATTCAGAATTCAGATTCAGAATTCAAATTCAGAACTCAGATTCAGAATTCAGATTCAGAATTCAGATTCAGAATTCAGATTCAGAATTCAGATTCAGAATTCAGATTCAGAATTCAGATTCAGAATTCCTATATTCCTATAAATATCCTGCTAATTACGTAAATCGTTAAACATTTCTACCCTACATGCAATCTATTGCCAAAACTGCTTATCAAAAATTCTCCGATTCTCCCATCGCAAATCACGTAGCTCTTTTTTGAAAACAAACAAGTTGCATTTGAATAATGTTGTCGGCAATGCGAAATCCTGAATACAACACCATAAAGTTGCTTTATCATTTTTACTTTTCTTTTACGTCGATTTCAAATGATCCAAATTGTTGATCCTTTTTTTTGCATTTTTTCAATACTACTATTCTTATCCAATCGACTACTTCATAAGCATTTTTACACTCAGATATTCTGTGGGGCCGTTCACATACCACGGAACAACTTGGGGGGGAGGGGGCATGGAAATGTCCACGCTTGTCCACGGAAAGGGGGTTAGGGGTTTGGGTCATGTCCACGTGGACATGCTTACTTTCAAAATATTTTCTAAATCTTAAAATTTCAAAGCTTTCTAGTTTAAAGTTTAAATAATGAGTAGCTACTTGAAAGCAAGTGATAAATATGCTTATTCAGAAATCTAATATTTTTAAATTATTTTATATCAGGAAATTCTTAATTGGTTTTTTCAATGACAAAAAGGCAAAAAGTGGTGTTTTCTAACTGTCAAATTATAGGTGTTTTAAAAAAAACTATTTCAAATCGGTCCACGTGGACATCCGGGGAGGAGGGTAGGGGTTGCCCAAATGTTCACGCTTGTCCACGGAGGGGGAGGAAAAAAATCTAATTTATCTGTCCACGTGGTATCTGAACGGCCCCTGTGGTGGTTACACACAGCGAAAAGATACATTTTAGATTTAACCGTTCTCGTTTTAGCTTAAAAACATATCCATACCATACAAATTTACCAAACGTTGCTTAAATCTCAGCAGTGCGCTTGTTCGATGCAGGAAAGACTTGGATAGGTACCTATATACAATAACTTAGAAAGAACGAATGCATTCAACATCCAGCTCTTTGGAAAATATTGAACTTTCGTGTTCCGTGAGTCTACAAGAAATAGTTAATGCTTCTTATTACTCGATCATAATTAATTGATGTTATATTGGTAATTTTGCTGTTGAATTCTACGCCAAGAATCTTAACAGAATCTACCTCTTTTATAAGTGGGGGCCCTATAATCTACAGACACATTCCATCGTGACGTGAAATCGCTTTTCCGGACTTTTCGGAACTGTTGTCTTTCTAAATGTTAAAGAATTTACTTAAAAATGAAAATAATAGTAGCAAACGGTCGCATATTGAATTTCCTTCAAAATGAATATAATTTGGTCATTTAAAACTTTAAGTTGTTCGTGTTTGTGATCGATTACTTTTGTGACGTAGTGACGCGAATTCACGCTTGAATTGGCCATGTTGACTTCTGTACATACTACTTCGATTTTCTGTTCTCTCTCTGGAATAGGATATTGGTGTCTTCAAATAAGTTGTAGAGAAAACAATTTCTTACAATTTGATGTTCATAACTTCTCGATTGAACAACAACGAACAAAAGGTTATGCCTTTTCAAAGTTGTGACGTGACGTGAATTCACTCAGTTAAAATAGAACAGGGTAGTGTACTGAATTCACGTCACGAAATTTCAAGTTATTCTGAAGAAGCCTTTAGAGCCTTCAAATATTATGTACACTTTTTAAAGTGATATTTTGTTATTCTAACTTGTAGAGGTCTTAAGTGTTTCAGTATCTTTTTCCTTACTTTTTCCTTATTTTGACTGACACTTGAATAGCAATCATACTAGAGATGTACCGAATATTCGGCGCCGAATACAGCCAAAAAACCGTTAATCCGAATATTCGGCTCACGCTCACCGAATAGTTGAGCTAAGCCTATTCGGCCGAATAGGCCGAATAGGACAAAAATGCCGAATATTTATTTTTTAAATCCATACAATAACATAATTCTCAAATTTTCAAATGAATTTGGATAATTTATAGAATAGCCAAAATTAATGTTAAAAAGCTACATAATTATCAGAAACTGATGGTTTCAGTTAAACATCTTAGGTGTATCCGTGTATCTTTCACTGTAGATCGTACAGGAGAATGCTGATAATTATTGCTTTATACTTTGATTGTAGTTTATTCCAGGTTTTTTTTTAATATCCAGGCATGCCCATAAATCTAATAAAAACTTCAAGAATAGTCAAATTTGGGCAGGATGCTTAGATATTGTTCAAAACTTCCGCGGATTTTGCTCGGTTTTATTCAAATAATTTGCTAAATCAAATAAAGAATTCTGATTTTTCTTTGAAAAATTCAAGATTTTATGTTTTCAAAAAACAATTTTTAAACTAATCCTAAATGAACCTCAAATTTTGTTTAATCCATAAGATACGATTTTAATACTGCTCTGCTATTCAATGAAAATATTAAATTTCAAGTTATTTTCTTTTTTTTTTTTTTTTGTAAATTATTTATTTGAAACGGCTCATACCTTTAGGCTTTAAGGAGCCAAACTCGTTTTGTTTGATTACAATTGTGTACTTAGATCTAGTTCACTTTTTTTTTTTGAAGAAAAAGAAAGATAGAAAGGGAAATATGAAAATAAAGAGAATTATAGTCGAAGATCGATAGCTTTTAGGAAAAGTATATCTCGAACATATAGTCCAAGTCCATCATACCTAATACATCCCTCACTGGAACGTCGGGTGGTTTTCCTCGGGCCCGAAGGGAATCTATAAAGTTCGCTCGGGCGAATAGGTGGTCCTCACACGACCAAACAATATGCTCGATGTCATGGTAACCTAGACCACATCCGCATAAAATTGCTGCCAGCAATATTTAAACGATAGAGTACCGCATTCATGGAATAATGATTGGACATGAGACGGGAAAATATACGAATAAAATCCCGAGTCAGGTTCAATCTATTAAACCAGGGTTTAAGGCTTACCTTTGGGATAATCGAGTGGAACCACCGACCCAACTCATCCTCGTCCCATCTACGCTGCCAGTTGACAAGAGAGTTTCTTCGAGCCAAGAAGTAAAATTCGTTGAATACGATTTCACGCTGGTAAATGTTGCCTTCCATCGCACCCACTTTTGCAAGGGAATCTGCCCTCTCATTGCCTGCTATTGAGCAATGTGAGGGGACCCAGATAAAGGTGATAGAAAAGCAACGTCTTGATAAAGTGGTCAATATATCTCGTATCATTTCGAGGAAGTACGGCGTGAATTTTCCTGGTTTTATAGAGCGGATTGCTTCAACAGAGCTGAGACTATCAGTTATAATATAGTAGTGTTCAATAGGTCGTGTGGCGATACTATTCAAAGCCCAGTGAATAGCTGCTAACTCTGCAACATATACAGAGCATGGTGACTGGGAGACTGTGAGATGCGCTGGATATTTCGTTGAACACTCCAAATCCTGTTGTTTCCTCTATAAGTGATCCATCGGTAAAGTACATTTTATCAGCATCGACGTGTCTATATTTAGCTTCGAAAATTCTTGGAATCAGAAGAGGACGATGCGGATCCGGGATTCCACGAATTTCCTGCTGCATAGACAAATCAAACTGGACAGAAGAATGATCGTAGTCTGGGTTACAAACACGAGTTGGAGAATACGAAGAAGGGTTTACCTGCATTGACATGAGGATATGGTATATAGACATAAATCTGGTTTGAACATTTTGCTCAAGTAACCTTTCGAAATTTACAATCACCAATGGGTTCATGACCTCACACCTGATGAGGAACCGAAGTGATAGTAAATTGAATCGATCTTTCAAAGGGAGTATTCCTGCCAAAACTTCAAGACTCATGTTGTTGTGTTGAGGGCATACAGCCCAAAGCGATACGGAGACAACGGTATTGGATACGCTCTAGTTTGATGAGGTGAGTTTTGGCAGCTGACTGGAAACAGAAGCTACCATATTCCATAACGGATAGAATAGTTGTTCGATACAATTTGATAAGATCTTCTGGATGGGCTCCCCACCAGGTGCCAGTAATTGATCGGAGAAAATTGATTCTTTGTTGGCATTTCCTTTCAGATACTCAATGTGGGCTCTCCAGGTACACTTGGAATCAAACCAAACCCCAAGATACTTGAAACTCCTTGATTGAGTGATCGTTCTGCCTAGGAGTTGAAGCTTAGGTTGAGCAGGTCTACGTTTCTTAGAGAAAACAACCATTTCCGTTTTTCTGAGGGGAAAACTCAATCCCAAGCCCAAAGCCCAGGAAGACAATCTGTCTAAAGTATCTTGTAAAGGCCTGTGCAGATGAGACTCAGTAGATCCTGTGACAGACACTACTCCGTCATCTGCAAGTTGTCTTAGAGTGCAGCCTTCAGAGAGACAGCTGTCGATGTCACTCACATAAAAGTTGTACAAAAGTGGACTCAAACATGAACCCTGTGGGAGGCCCATGTAAGATGTTCTTCTAACTGCGAAATCTCCGTGAGCAAAGTTCAAATGTTTCTCACAAAGTAAGCTGTATAAGATGTTGTTCAATAGAGGAGGCAGACCCGGGAGTGCAACTTGTCTGACAAAACCTCTATTGAGACTGCATCAAAAGCTCCCTTTATGTCTAGAAACACTGAAGCCATTTGCTCACGTTTTGCGTACGCCATTTGTATCTCTGAAGACAGCAAAGCGAGGCAATCGTTTGTCCCTTTGCCCCTTCGAAACCCAAAATTGAGTATCTGAAAGGAGACCATTTGTTTCTACCCATTTGTCCAAACGAAACAATATCATTTTCTCCATCAATTTGCGTATACAAGACAACATCGCTATTGGACGGTAAGAGTTGGGATCAGACGCTGGTTTTCCGGGCTTTTGGATAGCAATGACTCTCACTTGTCTCCAATCTTGGGAACAATGTTATGCTCCAAGAATTGGTTAAATAAATTTAACAAGCGAAATTTTGCAGCATCCGGAAGGTTTTTCAACAAGTTAAATTTGATTTTATCAATTCCCGGAGCTGAATTGTTGCAAGAGAGGAGGGCAAGTGAGAATTCGACCATCGAAAAGCTTGAGTCTAGACCACTATCAGACCTATCAGGAGGCACGTTCCGGATTATTTTTTGCACAGGTGTAGAATCTGGACAGACTTTCCGTGCGAATTTAAATATCCACCTATGTGAATATTCCTCACTTTCATTTGTAGATGATCGATTACGCATGCGTTCGTGCCACTTTCACAAAGTACTTAAGGATGTTTCACGCGATAACCCACTAACAAAATTCCTCCAATACGCCTTTTTCTTCCCCTTGGTTAACTTTTTAAAACTGATTTTCAAGGGAAACGTAAGCTTCAAAATGGACAAGAGTTCCATGTTTTCGAAATTCTTTAAATGCTGTTGATTTGTCCTTATAAAGCTTAGAACACTGAGGGTCCCACCATGGATTAGGAGGCCTTCGATGAATAGATGATTCTGGGATGGGTTTTGTTTGAGCGTCAACTGCACTATCGTGTATCAGACAAGAAAGAAAGTGGTACTCCTCAAAGGAGGTAAAACGTGCATAGAGTCGATGGCGGTTTTAATTGTGTCCGAGTACTTTTTCCAGTCGATGTGTCTTGTAAGGTCATATGTCATATTTATTGTGTTCGAAGAGCTGACCCCATTGGTGATAGTATTTCGATAGGTAAGTGATCACTACCATTCGGATCATGACTACCTTCCACTGGCAATCAAATGATAGTGAATTTTGAGCAGAGTGAGAGGTCAATTGCACTTTGTCTTGCAGGAGGTTTAGGTACCCGTGTTTTTTTCACCCGTGTTCAATACTGTTAAATTGAAACTGTCGCAAATGTCATAGATAAGAGTAGAACGACTATTGTCAATTTGTTCTCCCCAGACAGTTTCCATGTGAATTGAAGTCACCCAGGGATCAACCTTGGCTCAGGGAGCACTGAGCACAGGTCCTCTAGGTGATTTCGATCCACTGCAACTCTCTGAGGCCAGTACAAACTGACAACACATAAGTCCTTACCTCTTATTGTTGTATGACATGCAACAGCTTCAATTCCGCCTGATAAAGGAAGGTGAATTCTATAAAAAGAGTGGCACTTATTGATCCCCAAAGCACCCCTCCATAAGAATCGTCACGATCCAGACGGATAATATTAAAATTGTGGAATGAGATGTTAGATTGAGAAGATAGCCAAGTTTTCGGACAATGCAAAGATATCACAGTTTGTTTTATGAAGTAAATAATTCAATGAATCCAATTTTGGAATAAGACTACGACAATTCCACTGTAGTACAGTGATATCTCCGACCTCTCGGCGTAAATTAGCCATCGAGAGATACAAACACTGAAAGGAGGGGCCAAGTTTGCATCAATTGCTTTAAAAATGTCTTTAATACAGGAAGCATTGCAAATACAATGTCTTTCACGGGTTTTGATACATTAAAACACGATAAAAATCGTTCAAAATGTCAGTCAACTTAAAGAGCCCAGACTGAGTCGTTGATTCTGGCATCACGTTTGGGGTTTGGGTTTGCGAAGCTCCCGCAGCTGTTGGTTTATTCTGCAGTGGTGCATTTCCGCGGAAACCTGGAGGAACTTGTTTTTCCTTTTCAGCAGCAGTCGACTTTTTCTCGTTTCTATTTGAAGAGACAACCGTAGCTATTTTAGCTGGTATTGTCGGAGAAGGCGCCTTTGTTCGCTTCCGAGAGCCTCCTGCAACGAAGACTGGCTGAACTTCATCAGCCGTATCTGTGTCTTCATTGTCAACTGACAGCACAGAAAAAATGTTACTGGTCTGAGGTTGGACCGGTGAGAGGCGCTCTTTAATATGGCGGCATAAGAACGCTTGGAGCGTTCTTTTAAAGAGCGCCTCTGTTATCCCAGCTTGCCTGAAATGCCTCGCAGGAGGAGATATCATGGGGTGAGCCCCCGCAATAGACGCATTTTTGCTCAACTGCTGAGCATGCTCCTTCCCCATGATTCTCCCCACAATGCAAGCATCGCTTCTTGTTGCAGCAATGCGAAGCAGTATGCCCCAACTTGATGCAATTCTTGCATTGCATTGGGCGAGGCACATAAAGGCGTACTGGAAGCCTTAAAATTCCGTCAATCAAGACGTAATGAGGGAGGGCTGTTCCTGCAAATGTAACCCGAATCGAGGCTGAAGGCGAATACTTGGTAACGCCATCAACGACGGAGGCAGTCATGAGTTGGCGACAATCCAAGATTCCGACCGAAGTCGAATCAAGGCTCTTGAACTTACCTACGCCGTGAGACTTAACGTACTCAGCCTCCAAACTCGATTCGGTGATCACACCCTCGATCTCTACGTCTCGAGATGGAATATAGAGCTGATACTCTAAATTAAAAAAATTACTGGCAAGAATTCCGTTTGCGGCCTTCCGGTCGGCCACAACAACGCGCAATTTGTTCGGACGTACTTTGGAAACACTGGTAACGGAGGGCCACCTAGCCAGATCTTTCGTGATCTGCACTAAATTTAATGGTTTTCCGTTAGTTTTGGGCCGGATGAAAACCACCCCCGGCCCAGAAGAGGATGAATTATCAGGATAAACTCGGAGTCGGGTTGTTTTTCCCGCAGCTGCAGATGGAGTAGCAATATCAACTGGCGGAGAAGGATGAGCATTCGAAGAACCAGCTACAGCTGAATCCTCCAGATGCTCCTCATCCTCATAGATGATTTGCTCACCATCCACCTCTGGCGGGTCCGACCCCCCGCCTTCGCTCATATTTCATGAAAATAAAAGCGAAGCTCAATTTGATCGAAATATATAATAGAGAAAAAATAGAATTAGAAATAGAGAAAAGTAAGAAAAGTATAACAAACTTGATTTTTGTTTTGATTGGCTCCTTCAGTGGTGATCCCAACCACGTGGTCCTTCTTCGAAGATGGCTGCCACGTCAAGTCTCGGCTCGAGCAAGAACGACCAGATTGATGATGATGATGAGTCAAACAATGGCGGCGGGCCCTCGTGGTGACCAGTTGAGGGCAGTCAGCTAGCCAGAAAAAAAAACCTTTTTTTTTTGTCGACCAACACTATAATAGCACCACTTTGGCGAGCTGGGGTCTGCCTTTGGCAGAAAAACGTATAGCGCGGTACAAAACACCGTATTAAACGCCCGAACGGAACGAAACACCCGGATATATTGGACGAAATCTCGAAACGCGACTGTTCACTATGAGCGATACGAGACGAATGAAGTTATTTTCTTTCATTTTCCTATTGTATGTTTTTGGCCTTGATTTTATTCACATTTGCCGTTTTTTTTAATCCTAAAATTGTCCTGATTTGCTGAAGGTTAAAAATCATCTTACTTTTTACTTTTTTTTTGCCAGATTTCAGAGGAACCCATCTCTTTGGTGATATTTGCCCTTGAAGCGACAAGCCATCTGATGTCTTTTCAGTTATTGGTGATTTTTTTAAATCAGAGATCCTTGAAAAAGATTTTGTATTACATCATCTGGTTGAAAATAATCGACTCAATAACTTGAAAAGCATTAAGATGGAAGAAATAGAAGGAAATTTAAATAATCGTTTTTGTATTTCCATTAAAAACCCAACAGTATATTCGGCCAAATATTCGTTTGGCCGAATAGTTGAAAAGGTCAATATTACGTTAAAATTACTGTTTCTCACAGTCTTTATTTAAAGATTCACAAAAAAAGTTAAGTGGTGTATACATTTTTTTCGGACAATCACCAATTCTTTTTTAAATGAATATTTTCATAATTCAGTTAGCTGACTGGGCTCAAATGCAACAAAATGCAAATCAGAACTAAATATCATAAATCGCGTTTCCATATGCTGGTATATGATTGTTTTGCATTATGCGTTAAAGAACATTAAAATTTCATCCATCCTAAGATTTATTTAGATGATTTAAAATAATAGAATATTTTGTAGTATTTTTTACCCCTAAATGTATGCAGCAGATTAACACTTTTTTCTTTAAAACATTTTTTACAGAAAAAATGTAAAATTTAATTAAAAAAAAAAAACAAAAATTACTGCAATTGGTGCTTCATGCGTTATGACATCGCAAATGTATCAAAAACTTAAAATTTTCAAACTTTTCGTTTGATTTTTCATTAATTGTAGAGTTTGTTCATTGTTGCAACTTACCCCTTTTCATAGTAAAGCATGGATCTCTACAAATCTGGACGCACTATTTATGTTACCATAGTGCTCCTAGTTATCGAATCTGGAATGTTTTGGCAGCACTTTGAAGAGGAATGTTTCTTCTATCAGTGCTGAAAGTTTCATTACGATTCGTTATGTTTCAAAAAAGTTACACGTGATGGAAGCCGCGAGACGAAAATAAATTTTGGACACCCACGTCAAAAACCCGACGTGGTCGGGTTCAAAAATCGCGAAATTTAAAAATGGTCAAATCAACCGTGTGTAACGTTCTAAACGTTTCCGTGAGATGCATACTATCGATCGGCAGGTTCATACCAAGCATCAAAGTAGAATTCTCGCGTGAGCTTTCATTACGTCGAATGAAACAGAAACACCGAACCGAGAAAAACGCTTCTGAAATTTGAAGAGTGTTTTTCAAATCCTATTTTTATTCCTTCGTCGATAACCCTTCAAAAAATACGCAATATTCATGGAAACTAATTGTGTCAGATATTCCATATTATAAATTTAATTTTTTGCAATTTTAAGAGCTATTTTTTAATCATATACGAACATACGACATATTCAAACATAAATCGTTCATACGTCTGAACACATTCGTCGTTTGGAGGGGAAATTAGTTTCATTCGTCTCTTTTCTTTCGTCCTTTGATTCGTTCAACTTGCACTTACGCCCAAATGTTTCTGATGCAAATTCTATGGGAAATTTTCAATTTTCTCGACGTAGTGGCTGTTTAATAAGTGAAATATCTAGTGTAGCGGTAAATTGGTGAGTAAATGCATAATGAAATGTGTGAATCGGGTGCGCCATCGGTAACACCAGCTTGCTGCTGCTGATCAGCTTTCTGCTGCCGATCAGCTGAAGGGGAAATTTGACTCATTCGTCCTTTGATTCGTTCAACTTGCACTTACGCCCAAATGTTTCTGAGGCAATTACCGGTAAATTTTCAATTTTCTCGGCATAGTGAATGTTAACTTAGTGAGTTGTCGAGTGAAGCGGTAAATTTATTAGTGAATGCGTAACAAAAGTGTGAATCGGGTGATTGGGTGACTAACAGCAGCAGGCTGCTGCCGCTCAGCCTGCTGCTGTTAGTTGTTAGGTTTGCTGCTGTGCGGTTTCTTTTCCTTGCTGCATTATTTTACAGCGTTCGAAAGCCTGCTTCAGTATCGATTTAAGAACGCTTGAAAAGAAGATTCTGAAATAATATTCATTGCCAGGTTGATATTCTGATAACCTCTACTAGTTAGTATACACTTGTTTGCTCATGGAATCCATAGCGAATGTGCTAGGTTTTTCTTCCTCTGCACATTCGCCGTTTGGAAGAAGGGACGTAAGCAACATTGAAATTGGCAATCAAGGTTTTGTTTCATTCGTCATTTTGGAAGTATTAAATTTTATATATTAAAAGGGTTTAAATTGATTGTTTTATCAATCACATAGGTAGATAATGTTATAATGAAGCTTTTTTAGTGAATATCTCAGTTTTTCAAATTTTGTTTCATTCGACGTAATGAAAGCTCACGCGAGAATTAAGGATCGGAAACTGCACTTGAATGTGTTGAGAACGATCAAGGCAAACACAGAGTAAATAGTCGGACTACGACATCGCCAAGAAATTCAACGCCGACCGGTGCACCGTCAGAAGGACTCGTCTGCGCGAAGGAATACGATCCTATCGGGTCAGTAAGCTACCAAACCGGACATTGAAGCAGAATTTAGTGACCAAAGGTCGTGCCCGGAAGTTATGCAACAAGATTCTAACGAAGTACGACGGATGCATCCTCATGGATGACGAAACGTACGCGAAGATGGATTTTGGGCAGCTTCCTGGCCAAAAATTTTATAAAGCCACTGCAGTGGTGCACTGCACTGGTCGGGGTGATGTCCCCGCCAAGTTCAAATTCGTTTTTGCCGAGAAGTTGGCAAGAAAGTGTTTGATCTGGCAAGGTATTTGCAGCTGCGGACACAAAACCCCGGTTTTTGTGAAAAACAAGACCATGGACTCCGAAATGTACAAGGAAGAGTGCCTTAAAAAATGTTTTTTTTTCGTACAATAGAACTTACAAAAGACCAGTAAAGTTTTCGAGCTAGGAGGTATTACAGTGGTATTCGGCCAACGGGTGGATTTTATTGAAAAGGACATCAACCCACCCAACTGCCCTCAATTCCGCCCTATCGAAAAATTTTGGGCAATTGTCAAGCAGAAGATGAAGAAGAATGGTAGGACGACTCGGGAAGCAACAGAGATGAAGAGATTGTGGAACAAAATGGCCGCTGAGGTCAGTGAATAGGGTGTCCAAACTTTTATGAGTGGTTCTAGACGAAAAGTTCGAAATTTTATCAAAAAAACATCGAAATATTTTTTTCTTATTTTTCCTTTGAAGTGCAATAAAAACCCTACATTTTGATTATAAAACTTTTTTTTTCGTTTACATAGCTCCGAGATAGACCCATTTTAACGCGTCCAGATTTGTAATGATCCATGCTTTATGGTGAAAATCGCATGTTTTTGTAAATTTAAAAATAACTGGTAAAACTAATAATTTTTCTGACTACATCAGTTACATCCCATCAACCTTACAACTTTTGATGTACAAGAGGTATGATTTATCTGTATTGTAATGATTATCTGCATTAAGATTTTAGAAGCCATTGAAGTTGAAAAGTGTTGCATGTTGCCCCAGCTGACGATATTATTTGTTGTTGTTTTACAATGTTCAAGTTCTCGTAAAATTAAAAAGTTTCCTTTTTGTGATGTGGATTCTCTCATTTGCGACTGTTTTTGTTCGCTTTCAAAATAACCCCATTGGATATAAAAAAATCTTTTTTCAACACAATGAAGCAGTATTTGTTGGCTTCAAAACATATTAAAAAAAATTCAAAAAAAAAAATCAATCCAGATATTTAAGTTAATTATTTTGTAAAAGTTGTCAACATTTACACTTTTTCCAACGAAAAATAATTTCCGAAATTATGTAGAAAAAACATAACAGTGTTTCTTTATGTTCAGTCCGACCAGTCGACTGAAGTGGGAAAGAGCAACGAGGAATATACGCGAGAGTACCACACTGAGAGAGCAAGACGGCTGCTCTCGCTGAAAGCGCCTAGAAGGTTCGAGGCATTTCCATCTGATGCAAGCACGTGCTTGAGTGCTTGCCCCACAGCCTATTTAAGGGCGCATTCTTTGATGCGCAGGAAGTCAGTTGTAATCAAACCGTCAAGAAGGGCGGATGTGTAAATAGTGTATATAGTAGTGATAAGTTAGAGAAAAAAAAATAGAATATAAGTTGAACTAGTGCCTTCTTTCTTCGCTGCTTCGTTCCAAAGCCTTGCTCCCGGGTCCAGCTGCCACAATCGGTCAACCAGGCGATCGAGATCCCCCCGAGCCTTGGCCGCCAGGCAGCGTCATAAGGACCTGCCTCCACTGATGGGACAACCATGCGTGGTTGTCTCTTGAGGTCCAATCCCACGAGGGGAGCGGATCATCAGTGGTAGTTTCCCAAGCGCTCACATAGACCCGGCCTTGGCCTCCAGGCAGACAGTCTTCGGACCTGCCTCCACTGTTTGGCAACCACCAGGGGTTGTCAAAGCCCAATCCCAGAAGGGGAAAGGGCAAGCAGTGGTAGTTTTGCCAAGCGCCGCACCCACAGTCCACCAATGGCTTTTCATGGCCACAACATGAAATGGTCCTTCGAACCGGATGTAGAAGTCGGTACCTTCCGACGGAATACCTCCGTCATGAGTGTGTGTGGAGTGGATCGGGCAGCAAAGTAGGCGAGCGGAGCAGGAAGGAAGCTAGCATCGAGAAGGCAACGAGAACGAGCAAGTTGAGAATAGAATCTTCGAGAACGAACTGGCACTACCAAAATTCCACAACGAGGTCGAGGTCGGTGCAGCGAAAAACCGACACAATCCAGAGGGAAGAAGATCCAGCCAGGAGTGATCTTCTTCAAGAGCATCATCATCAATAGAAGAAGCCATCAACGAGTGGTGTTTCCACTAAAGCCTCATCCAGCTGCGGCGCATTCCCGAGGGCCGCCAAGGTCGACGATAATCCTTCCAGCAGCCGAGGCAATCCCCCGCAAGCATTCTTTCTGGTGGCGAGTATGTTCAGTCCGACCAGTCGACTGAAGTGGGAAAGAGCAACGAGGAATATACGCGAGAGTACCACACTGAGAGAGCAAGACGGCTGCTCTCGCTGAAAGCGCCTAGGAGGTTCGAGGGCTCTCGCTGAAAGCGCCTAGGAGGTTCGAGGCATTTCCATCTGATGCAAGCACGTGCTTGAGTGCTTGCCCCACAGCCTATTTAAGGGCGCATTCTTTGATGCGCAGGAAGTCAGTTGTAATCAAACCGTCAAGAAGGGCGGATGTGTAAATAGTGTATATAGTAGTGATAAGTTAGAGAAATAAAACAGAATGTAAGCCGAAATAAGTGCCTTCTTCTTCGCTGCTTCGCTCCGACGCCTTGCTCCCGGGTCCAGCTGCCACAATCGGCTCTTTTCAGAGCCCTCCATCCGAAAGAGTTTGGATCTCGGTCAACCAGGCGACCGAGATCCCCCCGAGCCTTGGCCGCCAGGCAGCGTCATAAGGACCTGCCTCCACTGATGGGACAACCATGCGTGGTTGTCTCTTGAGGTCCAATCCCACGAGGGGAGCGGATCATCAGTGGTAGTTTCCCAAGCGCTCACATAGACCCGGCCTTGGCCTCCAGGCAGACAGTCTTCGGACCTGCCTCCACTGTTTGGCAACCACCAGGGGTTGTCAAAGCCCAATCCCAGAAGGGGAAAGGGCAAGCAGTGGTAGTTTTGCCAAGCGCCGCACCCACAGTCCACCAATGGCTTTTCATGGCCACAACACTTTATATAAAGTAAACAGTATAAGGTTAAAGGACATCCTTGTCTTACAGACCTTTTTATCATTATCTCAGATTCTCATCATTTAAAAATCCATTTAAAAGTATTCGCGATTTGGCTAAACTGTAAAGTTTTGTATGCATCGTATTAATGAATCTGGAAAGTTGAATTTCTGTAAGATTTCCCATAAATATGAATGGTTTACGTTGTCGAAAGCCTTTTGCAAATCTACACTAGCTAGAGCACCCTTGAATTTGGCGGTTTTGTTTGCCTTCATGATGATTCTTCTCAAATCTAACAAATTTTTCGTACATGATTTATTGGGCCTACACGCAGATTGCTCTGGACCCAAAATATCGTCTAAAAAATTCTTGATTCTGTTTGCCAAAATTTTTATAAATAGCTTATAGTCACAGTTCAGTAGACTTATTGGACGAACATTGTCTAACTCATATTTTGATCCTTTTTTTTGGGAATCAAAGTAATTATTCCTGAATTAAAGACAGAGGGTAGCTCAACATAACTGGACAACCGGACAAATAATCATTGTATATTGTGACTAACTCTGCTTTAAGAACATCAAAATACTTCATGTAGAACTCATAAGAAAGTCCATCTGGACCTGAAGTTTTTTTTCTTAGAACATTGTTTTAAGGTATCTTGAATTTCTTCAGCAGTTATGTTTCTGATTATTTCTCTTTTCTGCTCGTCTGTTAATTGTTTGGTGATTTCATTCAAAGGATTTTGTTCAGAATTCCTATTATTCAACGTACAGTTGGTCCCTCGAGAAAAAAAAAACGTACAGTTGCATACAAAAAAGAATGAAATCGCTTGAAGCTGCGCACACACTTCCAACTTTGACAAACTGCCATTTCTCTCTCGGTTGATGTTTTTTCATGAAAATTTCACACAATCTAGTTCAACTATCCAACTAACATTCCACATAATTTGAAGTCATTACATCGACGGAAAACAAAGATACAGCTATTCCCGTAAAAAAGGGAAATTTGGAGTTGCTTCACTAAATTTGCTGTATCTTTGACAATTTTCATTGAAAAATTTTGAAATTTGGTCAAAAGATGTGAAAATGTTTGATCTAATACCAGGCCAAGTTTCGTCACAATTGATGAACGTGATCAAAAATGGTGCCGGGTTGAAAATGAGGTTCATTATCGTAATCCATGTATTCTTGGTATTTTCTTTCACAAAACTAAAATTCATCACAAAGAATGTTGTAAATTGATAGGAACTTTATCCTTCCTTTGTTTAGAAACAGAAATTGTTCCAACTGAACTCTGTTGAAACTTTTTCTCTTTCGAAACAAAGAACGAATGAAGCTTTTAACAATTTATAACATTCTTTGTCATACATTTTGGTTTTGTGAAAGAAACTACCAAGAATACATGGATTCCGATGATTTCCATATAAATATCCGTCCAAAAAAGAATGAAATCGTCTGCTGGGCGATAATGAACCTCATTTTCAACCCGGCACCATTTTTGATCACGTTCATCGATTTTGACGAAACTTGGCCTGGTAATAAATCAAACATTTTCACATCTTTTGACCAAATTTAAAGATTTTTCAATGAAAATGGTCAAAGATACAGCAAATTTAGTGAAGCAACTCCAAATTTCCCTTATTTACGGGAATAGCTGTATCTTTGTTTTCCGTCATTATAAAGACTTCAAATTTTGTGGAGTTTTAGTTGGATAGTTGAACTAGATTGTGTGAAATTTTCATGAAAAAACATCAACCGAGAGAGAAATGGCAGCTTGTCAAAGTTGGAAGTGGGTGCGCAGTAGACCGCTGCAAAAAATGACTTTTTGCTCCCATATAGTTTTTCGATGCCTTTTGGGTCACCAAGCATCAGTGTAAAATTTGAAATGATTTGGTTGATTCCTGAGTTAGCGCAACGCGTTTCAATTTTGTATGGAAATTTGTATGGAAGAAGAAATTTTTGCACATTAAATCATCCAGAAAATTCAAATAAGCTTGAAATGAAGTCGGTCTTTAATTTTTGGTTTTGACTATTCTTAAGCTTCATTTTTTGCTTACATGACAAGCAGCGAAGAATTTCATGAAAAAAGTTATAACCATTTCAAAACAAAAAATCTGAATCTATTGAAAAGTATTAAAAAATGGCAGATTTTGCTTGCTATAGCTGTTAATAATTGCATGAAATGTTTTTGCAAAGGCTTAATAAATCAATAAATTCTCTGGCAAGGCAAAGCAGTTTTTTCAGATTTTTTATTTCAATCCTACTGTTACACAGCTTTCAAAAAAGCAGTCAAAACGATATAATTGAAAAAATGATTTTTGAAAAAATTTTTTTTTTTAAATATTGAATATCTTTCCTGGGGTACAATTAAGGAGTGTGCTTTGTTCACCTGAAATGTACTGCAAGAATCAAGGAACATTTTTTATCCAAAGTTATATTTTTTGAAACTATCAGAACATCTCTGGCGATTTTTGAATGAAAAATTTTGTTATCCCATACAAATTTCCATACAAAATTAAAACACGTTGCGCTAATTCAGGACTGGATGGATCGCTTCAAAAAATTTTATTGCTATTTCTAGCAGCAAAAACAACCAAAAAAAGTTATGGGAGGTGTAAAATTTAAGAATTTGAAATTTCCATACAAAGCTTGCAGCGGTCTAGTGCGCAGCTTCAAGCGATTTCATTCTTTTTTGAACGCAACTGTATGTTCTTCAAGCTGAGTTACGAAGTGCTCATAGATTTTTCTTTTTAAACATGAAGTTTCATGAATTATTACACCGTTTTCTTTTAATTTTAAATTTCCTAACATATCTTTCTATTGGTGATGAAACTTGAAAAATAGTGATTGTTTCTTTTTGGATTAGACTACAGCTATCTGGCTTGTTGCAGAATTATTCTAACCTTTTGGATTCTAATTCCATTAGTCGAACTTTCACCTAATCCATATCTTTTTTAACATCATCACCGTAGTGTTTTCTCAGTTGCAAATTGTTCAATATCCCATAAAAATAAATCTTCTCCTGCTGATTTAGTTTCCAATTTTCTGTTTTGTACCAAAATCTCGTTTCAGGTTTAACTACACTGAGGTTTTTTTTACGCGGTATTTCGTCCCGCGCAAAAAAAAACCGCGTAAAAAAAAACCGCGTTAATTCGAAAATCCGCGTAAAAAAAAACCGCGTTAATTCGAAAATCCGCGTAAAAAAAAACCTCGTTAATTCGAAAATCCGCGTAAAAAAAAACCCGAAATTGGAAAATCCACGTAAAAAATCCATTTTAATTAAAAAAATCGCGCAAAAAAGCACGTTACTAAAAAAAACGCATAAGAACCATGATTATTTAAAAATTTGCGTACAATGATAGTTTATTTTTAAGATGAAAAACAAAATCAATTAGATTAACGGAATAGTAGAATATAGTGAGGCTTATTTGACAGTGTAGAATTCAGATCGTCTCATGTCTCAGGTCTCATGTTATATGTCTCAGGCCTCATGTCTCAGGTTTCATGTCTCATGTCTCAGGTCTCATGTCTCATGTCTCAGGTCTCATGTCTCAGGTCTCATGTCTCATGTCTCAGGTCTCATGTCTCATGTCTCAGGTCTCATGTCTCATGTCTCATGTCTCAAGTCTCATATCTCAGGTCTCATGTCTCATGTCTCAGGTCTCATGTCTCATGTCTCAGGTCTCATGTCTCATGTCTCATGTCTCATGTCTCAAGTCTCATATCTCAGGTCTCATGTCTCATGTCTCAGGTCTCATGTCTCATGTCTCAGGTCTTATGTCTCATGTCTCAGGTCTCAAGTCTCATATCTCAGGTCTCATGTCTCATGTCTCAGGTCTCATGTCTCATGTCTCATGTCTCATGTCTCATGTCTCAGGTCTCAGGTTTCAGGTCTCATGTCTCAGGTTTCATGTCTTAGGTCTTATGTCTCATGTCTCATGTCTCATGTCTCAGGTCTCAGGTCTCAAGTCTCGGGTCTCATGTCTCATGTCTCGTGTCTCAGATTTCGAGTCTCATATTGCAGGTCTCAAGTCTCAGGTCTCAGGTCTCAGATCTCATGTATCACGTTCTTAGTCTCAGAGCTAAGATTTTCCCAACTACAAAAAGATTCTAAGTGTTTTCCTTTGAAAAAGTCTTAGAATATTTTCTCCCAAAAACCGCGTTAATTCGAAAATCCGCGTAAAAAAAAACCGCGTTAATTCGAAAATCCGTGTAAAAAAAACCGCGTTAATTCGAAAATCCGCGTAAAAAAAACCGTGTAAAAAAAACCGCGTAAAAAAAAACCTCAGTGTACGTTGTTCCACCATTCACTACGATCTCTTAAAGATCTAGACTTCCAGCTGAAGTAATCTCGTTCAAAACTTTCGTTTACTTGATTGTTTTCTAGAATTTGCCTATTTAGTTTCTAATATTCTCTACCATTTAACGACAGTAAATTAGCATTATGTCTTGTTTTTAACACCACTGCGCAATTATCTGAAAACGGAACTGATACTGTTTCAGCTTCAAGGATTACCTTAAAAAACTCTGACTGTACGTAAAATCGATCAAGTCTTGAACCGGAGTTTTGTCGTTGTGAATGTAATAAAGTGATTTTTTTTAAAGCAAGAAGAACATCAATCCAATCGAAACTTTCAACAAGCCGCTTTAAATAAACCAGTTGAAAAAATATTTGGCCACTCGTTGTGTCTATTGGATTGAGAACACAATTGTAATCCCCGTCAATAACATTTTGAACCACCCAAGATTTAGCAAAATGAACAGCTAAGTTGATCAGATTAAGATCTTCTCTTTCTTTTTTTTTTGTTATTTCCAGAAAATGCATATATGTTAATATTATATTTAATATCCTAAACAATAATTGAAACAATCCTGCCATTTGGATCCAATATGAGGTTTGAGTATTTTCCTCAACAAGATTCCCGTACCAATCTCCTGCGAATTGATATTTACAACAGCGATATACGATGGAATGAATGAAAAATTTTCGTAACTAAGCTTCTGAAGAAAAACTAAATCCAAGTCTAGATTCCAAATAAAATCTCGAAGTAAATTTTGATGGACAGCAGTTCTGGCACTACTTTAGTTGATTGTGGCAATTTTAAAAACAAAATTCATTATAAAGCAAAAAACAAGATAAGAACTTTACAAAAGAATTAGAATGACTGACGCTTACTCACTCTGACACGTGTCGGGCAGTTCACTTTTATATGGTCTGGATTGCCACGAACGAAACGTGCAGAAGCCCATCATAATACACAAATTCCTTACATGTAAAGCCGAGGGAATTTCGTGCTGGATTTCCTTGTCCACATCAGGATTGTCATCTGTTTTTCGAAAAAGTCTGGAAGATTTTGAAAAAATGTCTGGTTAGCTTAGTTTTGAAGGGTGTGACCTTTTTGTCTCACTTTCAAAACATAGCTATCCAGCCTAAATGTTGTAGATAACCGCACTAATCGTATGTTTCTGTCAATATTAGTGTCACGTACTCTGTCTGACTCTCAATTGAACACAGATCTTCGAAATATCTGACATTATTAAAGAGTTTCAAACACTTCTGAAATCATAATTCCTGAATTTTAATCATTTCCTGCCATATTTCACCTTCACTAGTAAGGCCGAAACAAAATTCAAATACCTACTTCTTTTGTCACTCGGAGTTGGAACATCGCGAGGGGGGATATTAAAAAATAATGCATAAATCTAATACATTGGATTAAATTGCACAAAAACTTGTATGCCACAAAATTGCACACCATATAATTGCATAAAACCTATAAATCATAAAACTTTTTCTCGAAAAATTCAATAAAACTAAAGATATAAAAGGTAATAAAATTCTCATCTTCAACCATTTGTTTTTTGCTCTTGAAATCTTTCAGATATTTGATAAATTTTTCGAAATTTCCGTAAAATACTTGAAACTTAATTTTTTTCCCCCTTCGGTTTTTTTTTGGAAATTTCGAAGGGGGGGGGGGGTGACAAAAGAAGAAATTGATATTTGTTCCGGCATAATTTAAAAATTTACAAAAAAATTCGATTTTCACCATACATACTAAAAAGAGGGGTTGCAACAAATTTTGTTTTGAATGAAAAATCAAATGAAAACGTTTTATTTTATAGTTTTCAATATATTTGTGATGCCATAACGCATAAAGCACTAATTGCAGTAATTTTTGGTTTTGTTCGAATTAAATGTTACATTTTTTTCTGTCAAAAATGTTTTAAAAGAAAAAGCATAAGAGTGTTGCATACATTTAGGGGTAAAAAATACTACGAAAAATTCTATTAGATGGAATCGTAAAAAAATCATAATGTTATGATGGATGATATTTTGAAATTAGGCATAACCACATAAATTTTTCGCTACACTCAATAACTCACTAGTTAAACATTTACTATGCCGAGGAAATTGAAAATATACCGGTATTCTCGGTTCGGTGTTTCTGTTCCGTTCGACGTAATGAAAGCTCACGTCGCTATTGCTTGATTTTAAAAATTTTCTTTGAAAATCAAAAACTTGAAAAAATTATCTCAGAATATGAAAAACTATGTCATCATCATTTGGTTATAACTAAATGATAACTTCATAAATTATATTAAAATAAAAATTAAATGAATGTTGTGGTATACTTATGTTGCATCTAACCCTACTATTGCATGATGCATCGTTCGACGGTATCTAATAACTTAAGCGCCAACGGAAACCACGCATCAGCCCATAATTATCATTCATGAACCAAAATAAACGAAATTTCGAAATGCGTCGTTTCAAGTTCAATTATTTGCAAATTGATAATTTTTTGCCCTCTGTATTTAGAGAGCAATACATTTCGAACCGTATAGATAACTGAATGAAATAAACACTGACGCACTTATTACGTCGACTTTAACAAATTTGTATTGTCATGTCTATACGGCTGTGCGAGGTCCATCTGTGTGAAAGTGATAAACAGAAATCGTTCTCCTATAACAGGGGAAGAATTACTAACATGTGGTACGGCCGCCATTCGAGACTTCTGATAACCGTTGCTGACAGTTATCATCTCAAACGGAACCAAAACACTCCGAATGCAGATCGAAGAAAGTTATTTCGGTTCAATGTTTTCATCGAACCACAACCGTTTTCGAAATAGATCGTTCTTGTTGTAAAGTACGTCATTGCAAATTCATGCTGATTACTCTAGTGACGTCTTTGAAGTGGTGTATGGATGCTGTAAAGATTTTGTTCTGAGCGTAGCTTTTGAACTATACGGTCATGTTTGTACGTCACCGGTGTTGTCAAGACTGAAAAGTCGGTTGAGCGGAATTTTCCTTTCAACAAGAAATCATCAAATCGGTTTACTGCTAGTAGGTTGAATCCTTGGGATGAAATTATGAGTTGATTATATTTTACTGGCCCAAGCATCCCGGAGCAAAGTTTACAAACAACTGGAAAGCAGTATTTTAGTTTTTTTTACTTATGGGGCAAGCCAATAACATCGAGTGGTGCCCCCAGGATTTCACCAATCAAAATGCGGATTGATAACAGCCAGGGAGATCCTCCTCGCCTGTTGCTATAATAAATGGTAATAAACACAGAATTTGTTTTCCAAATTGTCTATATATAAGAACCGGGAAATGGTGTCAGCGGTATCAATTACAAATCAACAGTGAACAACAACAGTTCTCATCAATTTGTCACGAAAAGTTCAACAAAAATATTTTGCCATTCCAAAGTATTCAGCAACTTAGCAACAAAGTATTAGAACTATTTGTCAGCCTTTGCAAATAGAAAAAAAAGTTTATATAATTTGAAGATCTCTTCAAGATGCCGCACCTAGTTGATCGTTACATCCAGTAAGTAGAATTCCAAAAATATTTAAAGCTCAAACATGTCGATGATTAAGTGATGCACATCTTTTGAAACATGGATCAGAAAAATACATTCAGTCAGGGAGGCTTGTCTTGAACTTTTGGATCGACCTTTAGTTTAGCCTGCCATAGGCCTGTTTGGAGTGCGACCGGCTTATCAGTTCAAACCCGGACAGCATCCCATCCTGCTTACGCAAACCGATTCTTGCCTACATGGTATGTATCAATGTAGACGGGTGTTCGATTGATAGCGATGCAGAATGTTGCTTGGCCCTGGACTGATGATGCCGCTTGAACCCAACTGGTTGTTATTGTCCAAAAAATGTGAACACACAATACACGAACTAGCTGAAAACAGTCCAGACTGATAATGGTCGTCTGTCTGTATTACTGTGCATATAAAACCGATACGGTGTTGGAAGTAAAGCTATTAGTGCAAGAGACTAGTTCAAGACAACATCTCCCTTAGAAAGAAGAAAAGTGCAATAAAGAACAGCCACACTACTGGAGTGAAAAGTGTTGATTCAAACTAACAAGATGGTTAATTTCTCCGCGTTACTTAGGTTACCGGCAGCTGCCATGGGTAGTCCTAAGCTCAAAACAGTGCCAAAAGCTATCCACAATCATCTGCGAGGATTTCCGGTGGTCAATGGACAGCTGACTCAACTGTCGGCCAAAGTTCGCGATTATGTGGAACAGTCTGCAGCGCTCTGTCAGCCGGACAAAATTCACATCGTCGATGGTAGTGATCAAGAAAGCAAAAATCTGCTCAAACTGTTACACATCCAAGGTACTATCCAACCGCTTCCCAAGTACGACAACTGCTGGCTGGCTCGTACCAATCCAGCCGATGTGGCACGTGTCGAATCGAAGACTTTCATTTGTACCGAAAAACGTGAACAAGCCATCCCCACGACAAAGGAAGGAGTCAATGGCGCCCTCGGAAACTGGATTTCACCTGAAGGTTACGAAGAAGCTATCCAGAAGCGATTCCCCGGGTGCATGAAGGGTCGCACAATGTACGTAGTCCCATTCTCGATGGGACCTATTGCTTCGCCGCTTTCGAAAGTCGGAATCGAGATAACGGATTCTGCCTATGTCGTCAATTCAATGCGCATCATGACGCGTATGGGAGAGCAGGTGTTAGATAAGCTGTCTGATAATTCGGTAAGTTTTGATCATCACTCTTCCTGAAGGAATTCGGTTTAACAAAAGGTTTTTTTCTGTCTTCAGGATTTTGTAAAATGTCTACACTCGGTTGGAACACCAGCCAATGGAAAAATTTCCATGCCATCGTGGCCTTGTGACCCGGAACGGACTATAATCCTGCATAAACCAGACCTGAACGAGATCGTGTCATACGGTTCTGGTTATGGGGGCAACTCTCTGCTTGGCAAAAAATGTTTCGCCCTGCGTATTGGAAGCACCATTGCCCAACGTGAAGGATGGCTTGCGGAACACATGCTGATTTTAGGTATTACAAATCCTAATGGTGATAAGAAGTACATCGCGGCCGCTTTCCCATCTGCCTGTGGCAAAACCAATCTGGCTATGATGACACCGACCCTTCCTGGTTATAAGGTCGAGTGCGTTGGTGATGACATCGCTTGGATGAAATTCGATTCCAAAGGTCAATTGCGAGCCATCAACCCAGAAAACGGCTTCTTCGGCGTGGCTCCTGGAACCTCATACGCCACCAATCCTAACGCTATGAAAACAGTTTTCAAAAACACCCTCTTCACCAACGTTGCATCCACATCCGATGGTGGAGTATTCTGGGAAGGCATGGAGAGCGAAATAGCACCTGGAATAGAGATCACCGATTGGTTAGGTCAACCCTGGAAAATGAATGAAACTAAAACTCCCGCTGCCCATCCTAACTCTCGATTTTGTTCTCCAGCGGACCAGTGTCCGATCATAGACCCCGCCTGGGAAGACAACGAAGGTGTTCCAATTTCAGCCATCCTCTTTGGAGGTCGTCGACCGGAAGGTGTACCTCTAGTTTACGAAGCCAATTCATGGGCCCACGGTGTCTTCATCGGATCAGCTATGCGCAGTGAATCTACTGCGGCAGCCGAACACAAGGGCAAAGTAATCATGAACGACCCCTTCGCCATGCGTCCGTTCTTCGGTTACAATTTTGGAGATTATTTGAAGCATTGGCTCAGCATGGAACAACGCGCAGTTGCCGTCGGAGGATCAGTGCCGAAGGTATTCCATGTCAACTGGTTCCGGAAGGATGGCAGTGGCAAGTTCCTCTGGCCAGGCTTCGGTGAGAACAGTCGGGTGCTGGATTGGATCATTCGACGAATCGATGGAGAAGAATGCTCCCAGCAAACTCCGATCGGTCGCATTCCTGCTCAGGGAGCTCTCAATACTGATGGAATGTCGCAGCGAGTCGACGAAAAGCAGTTGTTCTCGATCCCGAAACAGTTCTGGCTCAAGGAAGTCGAGGAAATCAAACAATACTACGATAATCAGTTACCTCACGATATTCCCACGGAAATCACCAAAGAATGGCAGGAACTCAAGAGTCGCGTGGAAGATATGTAGAAGACATACAAAACCCTCTTGTAAATATTCGTCTAGTTCATCGTTTCAAGTGTCTCATGTCGTTAAGTATTAATAATAATGTAAATACGTAAAACAATCGAACAATATTTGAATAAATGCATTTAGTCAAGATTTTTTAAATAGATTTTGCATAAAGCTTGCTTCATTTAGAATTGGAACAAAATCAATTGCCTGTACTTATTATTGAATTCCAGATCAGATCTGTTCTCGGGGATTCATTTCTTGAACAAATTACGCCGAAGAATAAATCAGTGTTGTAGAGCGGCAGCGTTTAGGTGCTTAAGCTATAATAGCACTACACTTTGACACCTAGACACCGCACCACAGGGTTATAAACCAGGTGTTCTCTTGCAGTTGTTCTTAAAGTTATTTTTAGAAAATTTTAGATAATTGGTCCTGTTTATAATAGGCCGGAACAAATTTCAAATCCTTCTTTTATCACTCGGAGTTGGAACATCGCGAGGCGGGGGGATAATAAAAAATAATGCGAAAAACAAATAAATTGGATTAAATTGCACGAAAACTTGAATGCAACAAAATTGCATACTATATCATTGCACTAAACCTATAAGTCAAGTAATTTTTTAAAGAAAAATTCAATAAAATCAAGAATATAAAAAGTGAATTAACTCCCATCTTCCAGTATTTGTTTTATGGTCTTGTAATCCTTTGGATATTGGAATTTTTCTTCAAAATTTACGTAAATACTTCAAATTTTATTTATTCCCCCTTTCGGGATTTTTGAAAATTTCTGAGGGGGGGTGATAAAAAAAGAAATTGATATTTGTTCTATCCTCATTTACTCCTCTCTTGAATTGGAACGCTGGATCACTGCGATGAAGTATTTCGAACTCTAATTCTTCAGAACAGAATCAAATCGAAGTTCCAGTGAATTTGCCTAAGTTTAATCAATATCTGAGCATTCGAGCCACATTTGACTTATCTCGAATTCTTTATTGGATTTATGGGTTAGTCTCGATATATCAAGAAAATCTGGAATAAACAATAATAAACGTATAAAATTATCTACAGTAAAAGATACACGGATAAACCCAAGATGTGATTGTGTAGGTATTTCAATATTATTTTTGAATGTTTTATAAATTATCCAACATCATTTGAAAAATTTGACAGTGTATGGGAGATAAGGGCATAACGAGCACCCAAGGCATAATAAGCACTCCTTTTTTCTACAATAGTACGTTTTTTTTAAAACAAATTTTCATGAGGATTTGTTTCGTACTACCTATAGTATTAATTTTTCACCAAAAAAGAAATATCCTTTTCATCTTTACAGAAATATTGAATAATATTACCCGCTAGGTTCTCAAGTGACGAAAATATTATAATTTTTGAGCACCACCAAAAAAGCTTTTATGACCTTCAAATCATCTTGAACTGAAATGTACGCACTGCAATATGATTTACACAATGTTTCTCAATTTTCACCTTCATAAAATTTTTGATTTTTCACTTTAATCAATTTTAAAACGCGTTTTTACTTAAATTTGCTGACCTGGGGCGAACAGAGCACTATTAATCAGGGCACGATGAGCGTTTTCTGCCGTATAATCTAGCAACGAATTCAACTCGATGAAATCAACTGAGTAATGCAGCTACCGCTTGACTTGTTTCATCTGTCGATTTGGCCTATTGGTAAGGTGTCGGAGAGGTAATCAGTAGACTCGTGATTTTTTTCATTTATCATTCAATAGGCTTAATTGTCAGATGAAACAAGTCAAGCTGTAGCTCCATTATTCAGTTGACTTCATCGAGTCGAATTCGCTGCTAGATTCCCCGGCAGAAAACGCTCATCGTGCCCCGAATAATGGTGCTTATACTGCCCCAGGGGCGTTCTCATTATGCCCCTACAGTGACTGGTTTTCAGCTTTCGGAAAAAAAAAAATTTAAAATGCATTTTTAAACGTTTTTATCTACTTTTTCTAGTTTCATCCAATTGGACAATAGACTATTTGAGTGTCTGAACACGAAACAATGATGTAATTCACATATTATAACTGTTCTTTATGGTTAAATTAGCGTTTTCCTTAAGGTGGCCATTATGCCCTTATCTCCCCTATAAATTTAAAAAAAATAAATATTTATTTTTAATCCAATGGACAGCAGAAAACGAATTTTCTTATAAAAATTTCGCACCAGGGATCTGTTTGTGGGCTGTTTTTGTTTTTGTTTTGTTAAGTTTGCTTACTTTTGGAGGTCTTTAACACAGACATTAAAGACCCTCCGAGTTTATACAAACATTTTTTCTTCTAAGACTCAAGTATTGACACATATTTTGCTCGGTCGTCATTCCCATCTCACAGGTTCAGGCTAGTCCTAGACTATTTCATTTTTCGGCTTTTTTTTCGCAGATCAAAGCCGGACTCATATGCATTTTCAAGTATATTTATGCCAAATTTGAGATCTTTTGAGCTTATCTCTGTTCTACACAAAGAGTTTTTGTGAAAAAAGTAAATTTCTCTTGAAAATTTCCGTATAAGTATTCTAGCCAGCCTTCACAGATCTACAGATTTCTCCGTAGTTCTACGGATTTTTAGCATTTCTACGGAGCTACGGATCAATGCTCAAAATCTACGGGTTTTTAGCATTTTCTGCGGATTTTCTACGGATTTTCAAACAAATTCAAGGGATTCTGCGGATAAATGAAAATTCGACGACCGAAAAAAAAAAGGTCATCAAGTTTCATTTTGCCAAAATCAGTACATTTTGCTATTTTCGTCCAATCTACTGACTTGAGCGATATTCAATCTGGCAACGCTGATTCTAACATGCCACTGTTAATATAAATGATAATTTTATGCAGCATGATGGTTGATATTGCGGTTACTGGGAAAATTTCTAATCGCGCGACGGTAGCCTTCCGTGCGGTAGGCTAGCCGGAGCAATAAACACAGTTAAAAAAAATCACTCTTACTCACTAAAGTCACTAATTTCATTGAAAAATTAAGAAGTAAATTCTTGAATCAATCTTCAAATCATTATTTTGCAAGAGAGGACAAAACATGAAGTCATCGGAATGAAATATTATTATTCTTAGTATTCATGGAGATTGAATTAATTACGAGCGTTAAAATCCCAGACAAAACAAAAAACAATCTACATTATTGAAAACACATTTTTCCATAGCCTGAGAATTAACGAATTTGGCATGACGAAGATTTTTGATGCGATAAATGCGTCTTTGATACTTTATATGCAAGGAATATTTAAAGAAGGTAGTGCCAAGGCAGCCCTGCTCTAGTATTGGTACAGGCTGAGACGTCACAATCACGCAAAATTTGTTAATTTACGGAAACTTATCTTTTTCGTTGATAATTCGAAGAATCTGCTGAAAATTTTCTCAGCAGTAAATAAATAAAAAAAACACATTTTTTTCTTTTAAAGATATGTGTATGTGTGTGTATGATCTTACCAACGACCCTTGGCCTGGCAGGTATATTGCACAAAAGAAACAACATCAATCCATTTGATGAAAATTGCTCAATTGCGGGTGCTGGTGGAGTTAGCTTATTTGAAATTCCTGAAACCCATTTCAGAATGGCACATTTTGAGGCTACTTTCATTGTCAATAAGCCCCATCCAATCATAGCTGCTTGGCCAAAAGGGTCATGTGATTATGAATAGAAATATTTTACATCTTGGTTGATAAATATTGATATATGCGTCTTACTTCCTATCTAATTATCACCTTAGCTTTTCTAGTAGAGATCGACTTGTGTATATAATGGTGAATAAATATCATATTTATGCAATTTAATGCATGGAATGATTTCACCGATGGTTTTTGTGTTAATCCTCTTTCATCCTTCACAATCGAAGTATTTTCCAAAAAAGGGAAGACATAAGCTGAACAATAAACACACAAAGTGGTTTTTACGAAGGCAAGCAGCGTTGAAATCTTGTTTTTCAATTTAAAAAAAAAATGCATGCGAGGATTTCGTATAAATTGTGAATAATCCAGGAAAAACCGATCCTTTTCTTTGATATTCGGGCAACCGGACCGGACCTGGCATCTTCCAATTTTTTCTTTGAAAATTTGGGCAAGCTCCGGGTAAAACGGTAAACTGAAATGATAATGAGGCCGTAGGAATGGGGGGCGTTTTGGGGGTTTAAACCCTCCTCCATGAGGGTCCAGGAAAGGCAAGCGAGGTTTTTATCTCTACACTCAATTTTAAATTCTTATTCAAATTTTAATGATTGAGTTTATTAATCTTGAATAACCTTTCAAGAGTAATAAACTTGACTTAGAACTGATGTCAAAGCCTCAAATACTAATCTTAGGTTCAGAATTCTGCGACAGCTTTTTAGATATTTTCTCACTTGTCGATTGAAACTCAGTTCTTTATATTAAATTTTAAATGAGATTAAATTCATTCCGGAATTCTGGTTCCATTCTGTCAAAATCATAAATGTATTTCTGTTTTCATATTTTGGATTCTGAATCTAGTTTAAGATTTTTGATTTGAAATTCGAATAATCATTAAAAATTTTTGATAGATAGATAATCTTTTGAAATCCTGGTTAAAGTATTGTTTTGCATTTCATATAAAATTTGATCCATGAATTTGAAAATGCATACACATTTTGAAAATTTAAACAATAATTTTCAGAATTAAAAAAAAGAATATTAGAAACCATCCTGAGTATTTGTTTCGTTTTAAGATTCGAAATTCTTGAACTTTATTCTTATGCGCAATTCAGGTAAAGCCAAGCTTTAAAATGGCGATCTAGAACTGAAAACTTGGAGCCAGATCTTCATTCGAAACTTATATTTAAATTCAGAATCACAAGTCGGATGAAAAAAAATTAAATAATGAGTGAAACCCAAAACAGCAAAAATTTTACTATATTTAATTTCAGATTCACAAATCGAATGAAAAAAGAAATTAAAATATTGACTGAACCCCAAAACATCTAAATTTTAATGAAAGAGTTCATGGTTGAGGGCTCTGAAACATATTTCACATCTTGGTTCATAATTATTGATTTTGAATTAAGATTAAGAAAACGTATTGAAAAGGACTGATATTAAAAATTCAAGTTCCGATTCAGATAGAAAATGACTTTTACAATCAACATAAAAATACCATGAAGACTATTCTATTTAGGAATTCAAATGTCGAGAGATCACAAATTTATAACGTTGATAGGTATCTTGATTTCAAATTTTCAGCTGAAGATCACAAATATGAAGCAAAATTTGATTATATTTGGAAGTTTGTTTTATGAAAAAAAGAAACGAATAATCTTCCCGTGAAAAACTCTGCAGGGAATTTCATATTTTATCGGTGTATCGATTAGTTTTTTTTTTATTTAAATCGCAGATTTTTTTTTTATATTCGAATTTCGAACTTAAATTTTGAATTTGAATTTGCAAGAATCAGACTTAAAAAGCAAAATTGTGATATTTTACTTTCACATTTGAAATTTTTTTTTCATTACATGGTTGAATTTAAATGGTTTATTGATTCTAATAAGATTTTGGAAATAGGGTTAGCTGCTCTACTTTGGACCCTTTAAGCGGTGGTTTTTAAATAATCATGTTTTTCTCATAAAAAAACGGGATGTTATATCTTTCAAGAAATTCATTTATAGTTCATGATCTTATCTACAAGTTTCAATGGGAATTTTCAACATAAGTTTCGCCATTATTGAAAGATTTGCAAAGATATTAATGATCCAAATTTCCATCTTTGAACCTACTGTTCCTATTTTGGTACTGTACTAGTACCTTTAATTGGACCTAAAACTAATATTCTTTTAAAAAGCATCATTTTTCGAAAATAAAAAACAAATTTATTAAAAGTGTAATCTTTATTCAAATATTATCATAAAAAAGTATTACAGCTTTTCAACGACTAAACAAACTTATATTTCTGTTAGGAATATTTTAAACACTTTTCTCCCCGTCAGCTCTATCAGAACAGAACAATAAGCAGAACAATAGCTGTTTTTTTATGTTTACTAACTTGTAGTTTATTTGCGTAAAGCTAAAAAATGTTAGAAATGTTCAAAATTGGTTCTGAATTATACTTCAATTAAAAATTAGCCCCTTTGTTGATTTGTTTGATATTCAAACAAAGTTTTTGAAATGTAAGGTCTAAAAATGGAACTTCAAAGTCAAAAACTCCTATATTTGGACCCTTTACAAATTTTTCCGGCTTTTTCCATTGATTTTCATTTATTTTTGGAAAAAACAGGTAGTCTGGTTCATATTCTACGAAGTAATAACCCTCTAAGCTTTGGCTTGGATACTAAAAAACGTGATTTTCCTTATTCTCTCTCATTTCTCAAAACGCGCCCCACTAATTGAGCTGTCTAATTTACCACTGAATAGGAGGCACATTTTTAAAAACGTTGAAATTTTAATAAGAAAGACTTTTTATGGCAAAAAGCGGTACGGAAGGATTCAGGAAGAACAAGAGTTCATTGTGCACCAAGCAGCATCTATATCCTATGCAAGTAAATTGAATTATTTACAATTTTCGGCATTTTTGGACTAAAGTAGGCTCTAGGTCCAAAGTAGGAGCACTCACCCTATCTGCTGATAAATTTTCATAGAGGGTAAAAAAGTTATTGCGTGTGCTTAAGATATAAAATTTGATGAGGGTTGCATCGTTTTATAAGAAAACAGAGGCTGTCTAAGAACTACTTTTTTGTAAGTGATAAACTTTGATTTACCTAACAGTTTTTCTTTGCATTTACGGTTAATGGTTAACTAATTCTCGGTCTTTAGACTGATGCTTCAAAACCAGTAAAAAGCAAAAGACTGTAAAATAAGGCCTAAAAAATGATATTTTATCTTTTGGTCTTTATGGATTGGATGCAATTTTCAAAATTCTCTTCTGGACCTATGAAAACCCGTGTGCCAGGTCACAAGACTCAATCATTATTTTAGCACGATTTTATAAATACATATATAAAATTTGCGCAATTAACTAAACAGCCGCATGCGGCTCGCGAGCCGCAGGTTGCCGACCTTTGGCCTACCCCAATAACACAAAATCTTTTCTTATAAAGATAGCTCTTTTATAACCTTTCTTTAACAGAGGTTTGCTAGGGCTAGAACACTCTATTATCAAGCAAAATGAACTTTTTTCACAATATCTCATTGCGCAGAATAAAGATAAGTTCAAAAGATCTCAAAATTTTTACAGAAATACTTGAAAACGTATGAGGAACAACCCATATGAGTCCGGCTTTGATCTGCAAAGAAAGCCAAAAAGTGAACTGGTCTACGTTAGTCTCGTACTTAAAAGGTATAATAAAAAAGAAGATAGTACATTTTAAACCTTTATTCACTAAGCACTTTACAAATGAATCTTAAATTAAAACTAATCAAAGCATTAGAACAAATTCACATCAATTCCACACGTTTCTTCAAGTCATCCAACTCCTGCGCGATTTCCTGGGGTAAATCGTGCGGCAGTTGGTTGTCATAGTATTGCTTGATTTCTTCTACTTCCTTCAACCAGAAATCTTTGGGAATAGAGAATAACTCCTGCTCGCTGACAGACATATTCAGTCCTTCAAAGTTCAAAGCACCACGCGATGGAACACGACCTATGGCAGTATCCTGGTAACAATCGTGTTCATCGATACGTTGCAGAACCCATTCCAGGACGCGGCAGTTTTCACCGAAGCCGGGCCAGAGGAATTTACCGGTGGAGCTTTTGCGGAACCAGTTGACGTGGAAGATCTTCGGCATGTGTCCTCCGGCCATAACGGCGCGCTCTTCCATACTGAGCCAGTGCTTCAGATAATATCCAAAGTTGTACCCGAAGAACGGACGCATGGCGAAGGGATCGTTCATGATCATTTTTCCCTTGTGTTCCGCAGCAGCAGTGGTTTCGCTGCGCATAGCTGATCCGATGAAGACACCGTGGGCCCACGAGTTAGCTTCATAGACCAGCGGAACACCTTCTGGACGACGACCTCCAAAAAGAATAGCGGAAATTGGAACACCTTCGTTATCTTCCCAGGCGGGGTCAATAATCGGGCATTGGCTAGCCGGGGCACAGAATCGCGAGTTAGGATGAGCAGCTGGAGTTTTAGAAACTCCCATTTTCCATGGCTGACCTAGCCAATCGGTAATCTCTACATCGGAAGAGATCTCATCTTCCATACCCTCCCAGAAGACTCCACCATCCGACGTATAAGCTACGTTGGTGAAAATGGTGTTCTTGTAAACGGTATGCATTGCGTTGGGGTTGGTTTCCAGTGAGGTTCCTGGAGCGACTCCGAAGAAGCCATTTTCTGGGTTGATCGCCCGAAGTTGACCTTTTGAATCGAATTTCATCCACGCAATGTCATCACCGACGCACTCCATTTTGTATCCGGGAAGAGTAGGGGTCATCATGGCGAGGTTGGTTTTGCCACACGCAGATGGGAAAGCCGCTGCTATGTATTTCTTAACACCATTCGGATCGGTGATGCCAAGGATCAACATGTGCTCCGCAAGCCATCCTTCACGTTGGGCAATGGTGCTTCCAATACGTAGAGCGAAGCATTTCTTACCGAGAAGAGAGTTGCCACCATATCCGGAGCCATACGAAACGATTTCATTGTTAGCTGGTTTATGTAGAATGATTGTACGTTCAGGATCGCAAGGCCAGGAAGGAACGGTCACTTTGCCACTAGCAGGAGTTCCCACCGAGTGTAGACACTTGATGAAGTCCTGTAAAATAGTAATGTTTAGTTAAAGGGTTATATTATTGTAATTTTCCCCATTTACCGAATTGTCCGAAAGCTTTTCCAGAACTTCGATACCCATACGGGTCATGATGCGCATTGAGCAAACCACGTAAGCAGAATCGGTGATTTCGATACCAAACTTGGACAACGGTGACGAAATGGGACCCATTGAAAATGGTACCACAAACATGGTACGTCCTTTCATGCATCCTGGGAACCGGGAACGAATAGCAGTTTCGTAGTCTTCTGGAGAAATCCAATTACCCAGAGATCCCTTGATGCCATCCTTAGGCGTTGGGATAGCGCGCTCCTTTTGCTCGGTACAGATGAAGGTCTTTGATTCTACGCGGGCCACATCAGCTGGATTGGTACGCGCTAGCCAGCAGTTTTCGTACTTCGGCAATGGCTGAATAGTACCCAGAGCTTGCAGAATGTTCAGCAAGGTTTTGCTTTCCTGTTCGGTTCCATCAACGATATGGATACGTTCCGGTTTACACATAGCAACGGATTCTTCAACAAATGCACGAATCTTGGCAGAAAGTTGGTTAACATGACCGTTAACAACCGGTGTTTCGCGGATTTGATTGGTGGTAAGGTTGCGAAGTTTCGGAGAGCAACCCAGAGTCGTGGGGAGTCTGCAATACAAAAAGAAATGAAAATAGAAATTCACACAACTTCACTGGCTTTACTTACTGAGTGAATTGTTCAAACACTTGAGGCATTTTTACTTGGTTTTAATTGTAAGGTTTTATAAGTAAACAAATTTTTAATTTTTTTTTGGTTTTTTTTATTTTTTTTTAACAGTTGTACTGTTTGAAGGCTTTCAGGCACAGATCGAAATTAACTGATTTCCCGTTTATAATAGTGGTCACACTTTATGTTGAGGATAGAACTACCGCTTGAGACGACGCTCGCTGTTTTCATTTCACACACTTGAATTGAAACTGATGTTCGATCCTTGGCTCCGGAGGTCCTTATATACGCGTTCTCAAAATTCACACTTCTTGTCGCGAAATACTTTTGTTCTTGCTAGAATACATCAGGAACATGGAACCAATGCGCGTAGAGCATCCTATCTCACCAGTTATCACGTTTGGCGGGGATTGGCTGACCTCGGAGGTGGAACCGGGCCATACGTGATAATCTTTATCAACCAAGAACTGCGAATGTATTTGCGTGAAAGCTCGTTGTGTTTCTTTCCCAAAAATTGACGTAACAGTGTTTGTTTACGCGAAAAGTTGTTTTTAGTTGCAAATAATGGCGAGTTTAATGTTTCATTTGTGAGCTTATGCCTGATGCCTAGGGCCTGGACATTCCAAACGTTGAGCGACAATATTAATATTTGATTTTGGAGAAGTCTTTTGAAAAATGGTATATTAAGTTTCCTGTTTGAAGGGAAGCATGCAAAATACTGACCATGAAGATTTTAGCTTTAGACATTGCCGAAAAGGTTAAGTTTTTCCTCGATAACTGTTAATCTGATGTTCAGAAGCAATTTTCTTCTCCATTATTTAATTGAATAAAAAGGTCTGCTAAAGTTTAATGCAGCTAAAGGTGATACGGTAAGATACATTTTTTTTTGTTTTGGCATATAGAGGAGATGTAGGACATTCATGCGCTCAAAAGAAAGGTGAAGATGTACTCGTACTCTTGTACTGATGAGTGTTGATCAAGGTCACAATAACCACTCAAAACTTTTCAGAAGACAATGTATTGCAGAAACTACGGTAAAAATATTGAGCATTCAACAATAGAAAAAAAATTAAAGGCCAAGTCTACTGGCATTCGTTATTCAGCTCGTAGAAACTAAACCGGCAAAAAAGGTTCATGATAATTAAAAGCATTAACTGGTTCAATCCATGTTTACAATGGAAATTTCCACTTCTTATCGGTCAAAATTGGATGATGCAAAAACAAAATGCTGTACCATACAAATTGAATGTTTTCAATTTTGTTTTGTGTCTTAAAAAGTGGAATTGATTTTACTTGTTCCGACGAACACAGATAATCTGCTTGGGGTCATGAACCAACCGAATTGCGTTCGAAAAGTGGAAGTTATGAGAAAGAAAAAAAAAATAGACGAAATTTGAATGTACACCAAATTGAAATTTTACATGCAAGGATTGACAAAAAGGTTTCGTTGTACTGATCACTGTTTGGAAAATGATTGTCCTATTGCTTAATATTAATAATTACCTTGAGGGATATGTGGTGTGATATTGAAATATAAACTCTTCTCATCTGAGAGAGAGGGGAGATTCTTTCGCATACAACATAAAAGATTATATAACTCGAAAATTTCTCAAGCTGATGGATTCTTTATTTATATTTTACTAAAGGACACCAGAGCTAAACTTTCAAGTTCCATTCGAGACAAATTTGAAATGTTTATGGCCTTGAGGGGTGCAGATGTCGACTAAATCTGATCAGATGGCGAAAAAAAGGGTTTCCGTAGATATTCGTAAACTTCAAGCAAAAAACCGTTATTTTTGAACAGCAAAATTGCTTGAAAATACGTTCAAAATGAACCAGGAGAACGAATAAGAAGGAAAAGGCTAAACACCGCAGCGGTTCAGCGCGATAGATCAAGTAAGCGGTAGTCTACAATAAGAAAAAACTGTTGAATTCTTTGAAAATTGGCTAAACACTACTTTAACTACTTTGAAAGTTTGTCTCAATTTATTTTCAGAATACTGATTTGGGAGTCTGCTGTCATTATTCATAATTTTTTAAATGTCATCGATGTCTGAACCGGTTTTAAACCTTTTGCTTCCAATTCATGTACATGACTCGTTTAAAACGTATTTTGGAGCAATTTTGCTTGGAAATAAATCTTTCTGATGGTTTTTAGCTTGAAGTTTACGAATATCTACGGAAACTTGCTTTTTATTTTATTTATTTTTTTTATTTCACCAAACATCGTAGGCTACATATATATTCTTAAAACTAGTAGTACAATCTTAATATTACTTTAAATACTACAATATTAGGTTCTTAAGTGCCTGTCGCCGTAAAAAGCACTTTTTAGCTGCTGTTTAGACATAGTAAAATCTATGTTCTGGTAGTTGTTATTATAATTCTCCATTAGACAATTGATTGGACTATTTTTACCATAATCAGTTCGAGCAGAGGTTAAAATAAACAGATTTTTGGTTCTCAACTGGTGACTCGGACAATAAAAGTTTAACTGATTTAGTAGATAAGTAGATTGAACACGCTGATTAATTATGTCGTTTACAAAGGAGATTGCTGCAAATTCTCTTCTAACACTTAATGGTTCAATATTTATTAGTAAACAGCGTGATTCGTAACTTGGTAATTGGCTCTGAGACCATCCTAGATTTCGTAAAGCAAATAGAACAAATTGTTTCTGAATGGATTCTAAACGGTTTTTATGAGAAATTTGAAAGGGGGACCACACAACGCTGCAGTATTCAAGTATGGATAGGACATAAGCTGTGTACAATGTTTTTAATGTATATGGGTCTTGAAAATTATAACTAAAACGTTTTATAAAGCCAAGCATACTATTTGATTTTTGAATTTGTTCGCGATTAATCTTCTCTCATCTCATATCTGTTATACTAAAATAGTAGATTTGAACACCCCTTTTTTATAGTAAGCAGATAGGTACAAACTCTCTCGCTCATAGCTACTACCTAGAGATAAGAAACAACAACAAAACAACCTATGAACCTATTCAAATAAATCCGGCAGGTCAGTGCCCTCCGAACTAGCATCCATTTCGGTTCTTAAGAGAATAAAACTTGATTATTTTTTAATGTGTTAATAAGAGTCTATTTTTGTTTGTAAAAAGTTCTGTTTAAATAAAATTTGTGAAGTTTAACTATGGTCCAGTGAAATCAGTAAACATACCGTGAAACAGTTTGGTCCTGTGTTTAAACACCGTCGTTGGTTGCATGCATAACCAAATATCGTTGTGATCGAATATCACATAAAGGGGAACCACTCGACGACCTCAGTACATGCATCAATATTGGCCGTGATTGAATTCGTTGAGGATTGAGATTGCATGCAGAAAGTCTTTGGAGGAATTTAGAACGTGCTATGTTCCCAGGCAGTGGTCATCGGAACGAATTTGTTTAATAAGAATCCAGTCGACGAACCCGGTAAGAACAGTGATCTACAAAGGTAAGTTTTGAGTCCAATATAATACCTAGATCTCTTATCTTATTGATTCTCTCCACAGGCTCATTTCCTAATGTAACAATTTCATACGACGGATATTTTTTCCTTGTAAATACAATATGTGAACATTTTTTCACGTTTAGTTCAAGAAGACTTTTACTGCACCGTTTGTAAAAAATATTTATTTCATTTTGAAACACCCTGAAATCTTCTTCGTTGTTGACTATCATATAAAGCTTCATATCGTCTGCATATATAAGCACGTTTAGCTGGTTCAGTAAATAAGTAATGCCATTGACGTATAAAATAAATAATAAGGGACCGAGATGGGAGCCTTGAGGCACACCAGATGTAACGGAGATGCTTTCGAAAGTGAACCATTGAATCTAACAATTTGTGTACGGTTTGTCAAATACGATTCAATCCATTTCAGCAGTTGTGTACTGAATCCGTTTTTATGTTGTTTAAAAATTAACAAAGGGATGTCGATTCTATCAAAAGCTTTACTGAAGTCCGTGTATAGAGCCTGAACGGAATTTCCTTGATCCATAGAGTGGATATTATAAGAAACGAATTCAAGTTAATTAGTCGCTGTAGATCGTCCTTTAACAAATCCATGTTGCTTTTCAGTTATGAGTGTTTTTATTTGATTATATATTTTTTGATTCACTATTTCTTCAAAAAGTTTCGGTATGCACGATAAGATTGCTATACCCCGATAATTTTTAATGTCAGACTTTTTCCCCGACTTGAAAATAGGTACAAGAAAAGATTCTTTCCATACTTGAGGAAAAACACCGGATTTCAACGATGAGTTGAACAATAGAAACAAGGGCATACTTAGTTCATTTACAAGATTTTTTAAAAGTAATGGAGGAATTCCATCAGGCCCGGGCCCTTTGGAGCTATCCAGGGAGCAAATTGATTTGTGTATTTCCTCAAGGGTGATTGAATCTACCACAGTCAATGATGCTAAGTCGGAAAAATAATCGAAAAACGCAGTGTCGCGATCGGCTTCCGAAAAACTGGTGTAAATGCTTTGGAAGAAATTGGCAAACAAATTACATATTTCATGGGAATTATTACCGTTAGCGCTGTCCAAGTGCATACGAGATGAAAAATTATTACTTTTCAATTTGGAACTTACATACTTGAAGAAGCTTCTTGGGTTAGATTTAATGTTTTCCTCTGTTTTCCTATTATATTCTTCGAAGGAGGTATTAATGCATATGGCTAGTTGGTTGCATGCTTCTTAATATTCTAAACTATTAGCTAGCGATGGTGTCTTTTTCCAGTTTTTATGCGCTTTCTGCTTTTTATTTCTAAGATGCTTTAGCTCTTTTGAAAACCATGGCGGATTTCTGTTATTATTCGTTCGTCGCTTTATTTTTATTGGGACATATTTACTCAAGATATTACCAAGAATGTTATAAAAAATGGCTACCTGATTGACAGTTTGGTTTTCGCTTTGAAATGATGATTGCCAATTAACTGATTGTAATTTAGTTTTAATATCGTGTAATTTGCATGGAAAAAGTCAAGGGTCTCCTCATATTCGTATTCTGGAATTCCTTTGTTGTCAGAACATATTATTGAAAATTCGAAAGCTGTATGAAATATCTCATTTTTCCAAATTGGATTAGTAGCTTCCAAAATACAAAAGTCATCAGTCAAGTTTGAAAACAGTAAATCGAGATAGCGATTGCAGGCATTTTTCACATGATTTATTTGATTAAGACATAAGGTAGCAAGATTGTCGAAAAGAAATTGTAATGTTTCATTATCTCCAAAAATCGGTAAAAGGATTGCTTCATTATCTTCATCGGGTAAAAATTGTAGATTCGATTGATTAAAATCGCCATACAGGTGAATTTTGAATTCGGGTTGGAAACTTTTGAAAAATTCTGTTATGCTCAGTAGAAACTTTTGGAAATAGTCTTTACTGGCATATTCTGGAGGAAAGTAGATCGATCCAAAAATATGAGTTTTCTTGAAGATTTGAGCTTTTGCCCACACCTGCTCAAATTCTTTGTGCTTAGTTATTTCAATGAGCTCAGAATCGAAAGCAGAGCTTATTGCTACTACAACGCCTCCGCCTGATTTCTTGTCAGACAAATTGAAATATCGGTCATCTCTGTAGACATTGTAACGCGATCCAAAAATCTCCTCGCTTTTTATACTATCATCCCAGCTTGTTTCGGTTCCTAAAATGATAGTATTATTACTTGCTACTAAATTTTTATGAATTGTGTTTAGTTTAGATGCGCTTCACATTCTGATAAAGTTTTGGCAATATGCCACAATTTCTTTATTATTGATAACTGGGTGATCGCGCGAACGAATGGTAACATGATCCGCTTGGTTTATAAATACAGAGGAGCTAGTGCTTACATATGTAGGCACGCGTCGGTTTTCACCATCATACTGGATTCAATTGCGTCCTTAAAGGGTGAATAATTAAAAAAACCTCAGTTCCGACGACTTTTGAAGGAAATTTATTTTTTTTGCTTATAAGAAGACGGAATAGTTTTCAAAGCAGAGAAAAAATGATCTATTAGAGTTATTAAGAGTGCGTACTTTATTTTGTCCATGCGAAAACTGGCTTAGATTACAACTATGCTTAAGTGTGAAGAACGTATAAAACTTTTTGACAAATTTGTTCACAAGTCGTTAATGTAATAAAATACTACAATTCGTAAGAATATTTCGAAATGATATTTCTTATGCGAAAATGTTACCATCTTTATAGCATTCCCGACTTTAAATCAACGTTCGGACAGTTTTTGGAAACTATGTTCGATATTTACTCTTGGGATTTTTATTAACCTCCCCTTGTGATGTTCTAACTCTGAGTGACAAAAGAAGGATTTGTTCCGGCCAACTCGGAATATAAAATTTTGAAAATTTGTTGAGACAACAACTTTGTTGTTTTGATCTATTTGGCACATTTTTCCAGAACATTTGATATTTGTAAGACATTCTTGTTTCGAGATATAACGAAGGAATCATGCCCAAGTAACAATTTAAGTTTTATTCCAACCTTAACAGTCCGCTTAAGACTATTTCCGCTATTAGCACAACTACTTTAAAGCTAACATATGGCAAAAAGGGACCATTTTGTTAACGTTTTAAAGCTTATTCTATACGGTACATATAATAAAACATCCAACAGAATAGTTTTATTCGACCTTATAGACAAAGCCTTAAGAAACCTTTCAGAGCTCTTTTAAGACTGTCCACAGCTCCTTTAAAACTACGTCAAGGAATCTGATAGGAATTTTACTGTGGAAGTTTTCTGTTCCGTTTTTTTGTCGTGTTATCACTTACTCTCTCAAGCATCTGGTGATTGGTAAAGATTCCATTTGAAATATTTTAAAAATATTCTCATTTTCATTTTCAATCTTAGCATGAAACTTCCTGCAACCTCAGATTTCTGGTGAAATATATACGAAATAACATCAAAACATAAGCACGCCTTAAAGAAAATCAAGATTGACTACATTTTGAGCATTTTTTTAATTGAAAAAAATATTTTAAGGAAAATATAAATTTGCTCAAATGATGCAATTTTTGTTTTGCATTGAAATTTTTGACCTATACAACCAATAGTACCACCAACATTGTCAAATTTTTTAAAAATGTCTAGTTTATAGTATTAAAGTATAATTTCCATCAAGATGGCGTCAGTAATTTCGATTCAATTTCACAATCAATATGGCGATCAGTAAATATAATATTGAAAGTCTTAAGGCAGTTGTAAAACAGTGTTAAAATGGTTTTATGCCGGTTAGAAAAATGTTGTAATAAAACAATTTCAATTAACAGTTTTAAAATGGTTTTAAGAGACCTTGAATCACAGCTTCGTTTGATGTTTCCCTAAATGGAATACACGCTCATGATGGATTCATCCATTTTTGAGGAAGAGGAGTTTTTTGCTAAAAATGAGAACATTTGCTTGGCAAAAGGCATTCATGCTAATTTTTGTTTTGTTTCCTTTTGGCTATGATTAGAGGGTGGTCAATTATCGTTAAATACCAAGTAGGTATTGTTATCAAATAATCTCAGACTGTTATGGAATAGATAATTTACTGTCATCAAAAGCCTGGCCTCAAAGCTAAATAATAACCCGCATAAATGAGGATTATAACCAAACGATTTCTGAAATCGTCAAACGACAATATATGAAACGTGAAAAACGTTTAGCAAACGATTATAGAAATTGTAAAATACATTGCCTGAATCGTGAATTCCGAAAAGATTGAATTTTAAATCTGTAGTTAGGTTATGTAACTGTTTAAAAACTGTTAAAACAGTTGTATGGGAAAACTTTTCTGCAAACACTATGCTAACGGTTTAGGAAACGCTATTAATTATAATATGCAACATATCAAACTATAATGGTTATTGTTGGAATTGGAAGCGATAAAACGATTCTATAAAACGTGCCTCGGTCGGATATTTTGCTTACGATAACCAGAACTGCGTTACGCTTTAAATAAATCGTAATTTTCAATTATCGACCAATGCTTGTGGTCTTCATTCTGAATATATCATCTGAAACTTGTTGAGGTTGATGAAAGCTTAGAATGAACATTTTCGCTAGTGATGAAGCTCAATTTCTCCGTCTTTGCTGAGGAGAAGCCGGTGGCTGCAGTCTTCTAGAAATTTTCAAGGGCGTTTTATCTGGACTCTGGATTGGATGACGTACATAAAGATTAACTTCGCATTGAGAGACAGAGATGGATAAATAGATCAAGTACTTTATTCGGCGTACTTGTAAATTAATTGTCTTATACATTATTATTCTTATCGAATTGCAAAAAAAACGTTTATTCACAGTGTGCTTTTATTCAATCCATAAGAATTGAGCGATTAATGATGTGGACTGATTTGCGGTTTTTTTGAAATTTGAATGCGGATGCAACAAAGTTGTTTTTATTTTTCAGATGAATTTGACTGTTTTAATTTATATCATTTTGATAGCCCGTTTTTCTCAATTTTGAGTGACCATTCTTTCAAAACAGATTATTCTATCTAAAAAATAGGTAAAAAAGTTTTAGCGTGTATACGTTCTTCTCGATTGTCAAATAATCTGTCACTTAGTTTTATCATTCCTACATTGACTGTTCCAATAAAACAGTTTTTCAACTTGACTTGAAGGCTAGTTTTGAAAGCGCATTGAGCGCATTTTTAAAACTGGTACCTAGGCTCTAATAAAAACAGGAAAGTATGTGTTTTATTGATGCTTAAGCAATACTTTTGCAACGTTTTTACAGCACTCTTAAGATAGTGTTTTATTCAAGTTTTAGCAAAACTTTCAGGGCTCTTTTAAAACACACGATAAATGAAGCATTTCCTATGTTTCCGTTTTAAAAATTTTATGTCATGGAAAAGTCTTCATAAAACAATATTAAAACTCAAAAAAGCCAATTGGATTAATCTGTGTTACTTGGGATGTATCCCCAGGGAATCCTCATTCTCCTCTATATGTAAAGCAACGCAAATATAAATTACATTCTTAAGTTTTGAAGCAAAGTAAAACCCTTCAAAAATGAAATTGCAACTAATACCTATTAGTCATTTCAAGCACGCCAACCATAAGTAGTTATATTGGCCTAACCAAATCAATATTAGTTACAGTTGGGAATTTTGGTCGATGACATCAAAAGGCTACGCGATAACAAATCAATTTGTTGAAATAGGCTCAATTCGCGTTTTCAAATATTGTTTTGCCCCCGCGTGATGGCAACGACGTCATCTGTACTAAATTGTTCCTGCAGGCAATTTCAAGCCAGACTGACTAATGCTCGACGAATGTTCTGGCTACACAGTATAGTTATCATCAACAAAATGATGGTGATAGTTGTAGGGACAACACAAATTGCAAGTCTGCGTTCTTCCTGTGTCGCCAACGGCCACCAAAGTTTGTTCAATCTTTTTCGCAAAACCTCATGCATTGATTGTGAGAAGGTACCGACCTATTTGAAAAGTGATTCAGTAACGCATCCGCAAGGTTGCATCATTAATTCCTTATAATGAAACGTGTCTAGACCAGCAAATCGAAACATTTCTATTTCATACGGCCTGAGGGTTCTGTGGAGATTACAAACACTCGTATCTGGTGGCCCTGTTAGAAATTTGCAACGTAGTTTTTGGTTAAATATAACGCGTAACTTGACTACGGGTTTGCGTCAGATGTTTTCGTTTTTCCTGAAGTCTTCTAGGCTTTCGTGACGCGGCGTCGAATCAACTTGAAATATGAACCAATCAGAAAGCGCCAACCCAGGACGGGCCTCCAACAGCTTAACTCGTGTGCGAAATTTTATTTTTATTTATGAAGGTGGAACTCGTGTGTTCGGATAGCAAATAAACAACAAAAAACCATCTGAAAACGATTCGGTCATTTGGTGTTCCAACTGTAGGCCTTTGAACAAACTGACCAAAAGCGGAATGAAATCTAGCAGATGTAAACATGTTTTTAACTTTCCGCTGCGAGACTTGAAGCATATTGATATTAACGAAGAGATTGCCATTTTAGAGTAACGCATTAAAAAAGTAACATATACGGATACTTCATCCCTTGATTATTTTCGTATTGAACTAAGTAACACCTTCGAATGTAGTTAATAAATACTCATATCATTTACTGGTAACTAAATTTACAATATTACAAGCAAAACAATTCTCGAAAAATAAAAAAAAGTGCTCTAATTAACATGCTGAAAATCTGAATCATTAAGTTTGTGATAGTTTACGAAAACAGGCGTTCATAGAAACATTATTTTTATTTACAAGTAGTTTTATTAAGGCATTTAACTCATAAATTTTTTTTTTGTGCCGAGTATTCATTTCACTTTTGTGTGGTGTTAGTAAGGGTGGGAGGGCCGTAATCGTCGCGGCTACTCAACTGTTAATTAATTTAACTAGAGGGAAGAAAAGAGGATTGTGAAGGGTCGCTCTCGAGAACAGATTTCCGTCTTTGGTCGGTGGTGGCTTCCTGTAGCGTGTTTTCATGAGCTACCGCAGGTATTGTCTTTTTGGCCAGCCTTCTTTCCGGTGTTATTGAACCGGTCGGACGAGAGGATGTTCTAATGAATAGACGAAAGGAGCATTAGATAGGGCAACGGGATTGTAAATAGGGTACAAATATTCAAGTTGTACAAATGTCAAGTTTGTCAAGATGTCTCGAATTGGAACACCAGGTAGTTTACTTCGGGCCCTAAGTGTATCCAGTAGCCAATCTCTCGATCGATCAAACCGTTCACACGTCCACACAACATGATCAATTTCATGGTAGCCATCCCAACAAACACAAACATTGCTTGTAACTAGTTGTATACGAAACAAATGCGCGTCAAGTCGGTAGTGATTTGACATGAGCCGAGAAACCACGCGAATGAAATCACGACTCATTTTTAAATGCTTAAACCATGCCTTCGTCGGAACCTTAGGGATAATCGTATGGAGCCAACATGCCAGTGTGCCATTATCCCAGCTCGACTGCCAAGCGTTAATCGCTAAAGTGCTATACTTTCAAAGATTTCACCTTTTAACGCGACCATTTTGGGCAAACGCCCCCGAAAGTAATGCTAGACAGTCGTTCTTACCCTTGCCTCTACTGAATCCAAATTGTTTGCTTGACAACAGATTGTTTGATTCAACCCATTTGTCCAGCCGAAAGAGAATCATTTTTTCTAGCAATTTCCGGAGACACGAGAGCATTGCGATAGGCCTATACCAGCGGTCGGCAACCTTTTGAGACAGAAGAGCCAAAAATTGCAAATTAAGGAAATGTCCAAGTTTAAAAGAGCCGCATTTCATTTTATCCTTACTACAAATAATGGTGATCGCTAAGATACATTGCATCCTGATGTTAACTCAGTTTTATCTTCGTTGTTTTATTGGCAAACGGAACGATTTTCTATCATAGGAATCAATACATTTTCATAACGGGTACAGCTTAGTTACTTTGAAATTTTGGCGATTTATCATTGTGACCTGATAAAATTTATCAATTTAAGCTTTGGTGCATTTCTTTTCTAACACCTATTCCCAAATAACAAACAGACTTTCGATGTGTTCTGTTGAAATATTAAAAAGAAGCATTGAAAATTTTATATCATAAAAATCCATATTATAAGATATTAATTAATATAAAAAATATATACGAGGGTTTGTCGCTATTATTTTTTTCTTCTAATTCTACAAATAAGCCTTAAATTGTTTTTGGTTATGAATATTCGTTAAAATCAATTGAGGTTCATTTGTTTGTTATGCGCATTAAACTATCATTTTAAATAGATAAATATTTTCCGGGCCTTAGAATAAATAAACCAACAAATTTTAATTCATAAATGCTCATTTTACGGATTGAAAAAAATTAGTCAAAATTTGACAAAATTTAACAATCGGTCGCGAGATGTGGTCTATAAAATGTAAATAATCTCATTTTAATTTCTGATAAAATTTAAAAAAAAGTTTCAAAAATTACATTTTTCGAGAATGAAAGATTTTGTTTTAATTCTCATTTCTGTTCAAAATCGTAACCCTTCCAAGTTGCTTTTTCTCCATATAAATGAAATCTTATAAATAATGTCTAAACCTCTGAATATCAAATTTATCATGGATTCAGATTGATCATTCTGTCAAAGTTTTTATGAATTCTAATCATAAATTCATATTTTAAATTTTTATACAATTAGTAATTTGGAATTTATTTTTTTTTGTTTCGATTAAAGTCGTTTTACCATCATTATGGCATTCGCGACTTTATCAACGTTGCAGTTGGCGGATCGTAATTGAAAAACTTATCTGGTACAACTGTGTTCGATGTTTACTCTTGGGCTCGAACTCGCGGTCATCTGTTCAGGAGACAACAGACTTGCCAACTTAGCTACATCACAAGCCCCGTTTTGGAATTTAATCTATTTAATTTTTTATTTTAATTTGTTGAATGAATTCTCACTTGCGAATTTGTAATTTTTAACACTATAATAGTTTATTGGCGGTTCCTTGGCTGAAAATGTTAACCAAATTTAATGATATAAGGTTCGTTGTGTGAATAATTTATTCTAATTTTTCAAAATTTCAAAACAAAACAATTTCAAACATTTCAAACAGTCAAAAAATATTTTTAAAATACTTTTAATTCTTGACAGATTTGCTGTATTTCAGTGTATCTTGGATTTTTGGAATCGTCAAGAATAGATTCACCGATGATGAAGAAATATGCTGGGGTACAATGAAAGTTTTGATAGCTATCTCGGATCTTCCATAACAATAATAAATCTTACATAATAATAGACATCTAACTTTGGCTTTGCTTCGCTGTATTTAATTTTTCAACTTACCGATATTTTGAACTCAAATTTTAGTTTTTGACGTTATTTTGATCATCACTTAATAGAACAAACCGAAACCAAATTTCTGATAAAAACTTAGGAATCAAAATTTACTTTGAGATCAGCCATGACGTTTTAAAAATTATTGCAGAATTAGGAATTAGGTTTAAAATTATAACAAAAATGTTAAAGTTGTTCGAAGATATATTAAAGTTTATGGAAGAAAATGCTAGATTATCAAATAAAGTTTCTCCTTCGAATAAATACCTAAAAATATTCATATTATTAATGAAATTCTAAAATTAGACTAGCACTCAGCGCCTGGTTTACAAAAATATTTTATAAAAAAACTTGAAAATTTTATTCACTTGAAGTCATGTTCAAAATAAGAACGAAGAACATGTTTTTTTTTCATGGATTTGAAAAAGAACATTGAGAGATGGAATTCAATATTTGAAAAATTTAAAATCAAAATTTTTTAAGAAAGAAATTCTAATGCACAAAACAATTATAATCAGTATTCAAAGCATTATAAGAATCATCATCTGATGTTCATATTTGATCAGAACGGTGATGAAGCAAATTAATTTTTAAAATATTCAATTTAAGAAACACAAACTCACTTTCATAATTTTTTAAGATTCAAGATTAAGATTAAGATTTTAAGATTAAAAAATGCTCGGTTTTATCCAATTAAATCAGAAAATCAAATTCAACGGAAAATTTCCCATGCCAGCGAAGAAAAATTTCTCCAGGCTTCCAAATACTATATCAGATTTTTATTAAGAACGTTAACTAACTTCTAAATCTCAACTTGGTTGAAAACTGACAAGATGATGTTGATTTGTTCTATAGTAGTTTTTTGGTTTCTTTTTGAATCCTGGGAATTATTATCTTAACGGCAGGAACCTATGTTGCGTCCGTTTACTCTTGAAAATTTCGAGGATTTTCAAAATGTTCACACATTGAGCTAAAGAGCCACAGTTATACATCCAAAGAGCCGCATGCGGCTCGCGAGTCGTAGGTTGCCGACCTATGGCCTATACGAATTGTAAACAGAAACTGGGTTTCCCGGTTTTTGGATGGCGATAACTTTCACCTGTCTCCATTCATGCGGCACAATGTTCAGTTCTAAACATCTATTGAATAAATTCAACAAGCGTTTCTTAGCGGTATCTGGCAGATTCTTCAACAAGTTGAATTTGATTCTGTCCAGTCCGGAGCTGAATTGTTGCAAGACCAAAGCGCAAGTGAAAATTCGATCATCGAGAATTTATCCTCCATTTCGGAACTGTTCTCTGTATTCCGATACAATTTTTGTGATGGTGCTGCGTCCGGACAGACCTTTTTCGCGAACTGTGTCAGCCATCGACTCGAGCTTTCCTCACTTTCGTTCGAAGGTGTGTGATTTCGCATGTTTCGAGCTGTTTTCCAGAGCGTGTGCAGAGACGTTTTTCGAGATAACCCATCCACGAATCGCCGCCAGTACCCACGTTTCGTGCCCCTGAACGTTGGAACTTCTCTGGCAATCCGGTTCTGCGAAACTCAACAAATGCCTTGCACTTTTCTCCTCGCGCACGTGAGCAGTCTCCATCTCACCACGGAGTAGGAGGCTGTTTCTGTATCGTCGAATTGTCACTCCGTTTGACCTGTGCTCTGATTGCACAGTCCACAATTGTCCCGGAAACAAGGCTGTACTCTGCCTCCGGAGGCATTTCGTCCGTTGAGTCGATGGCTTCAATGCCACCCGATGTGTACTTTTTCCAATCTATATTATTCGTGAGGTCATAAGGAATATTGATCTCCTCGGGTGGACTACGACCACTGGTGATAGAAATATTGATAGGCAAATGATCGCTTCCCTGAGAGTCTTGGATTACCTTCCACGTACAATCCAAGCTCAGAGAGGAAGAAGCTAAAGAAAGGTCTTAAATACTATGCTGTGATTGGGATCCATTAATTCGAGTCACTTCCCCATTGTTTAAGACAATCATGATGAAGTCGTCGCACAGCTCATAAATAATGTTAGCACGATCATCATCACGTGAGCTACCCCAGCCACGTCATGGTAGTTGAAATCTCCCAGAATTAACCGGGGTTCTGGGAGAAGTGAAACTATATTCGCCAATTGGTTCCGGCTAACGCTTGAATTTGGCGGAATATATACCGAGGCTAGGCAAAGGTGTTGACCTTCAATTCTAGCTAGGCAACTGACGACTTCAATACCTGGAGATGGTTGTAGTGGAATACGATAGAAAGAGTGGCATTTCTTGATCCCCAAAAGAACGCCACCCCTTCTTTGCCCATCTCGATCCAGGCGAATAATATTGTGGCTATGGAAGTAGAAATCAATGTTTGGAGAGAGCCAAGTTTCGCATAAGGCGAATACATCACAATTCATATTGTGTACCCCTACTTTAAAGGAGTCTAATTTTGGTAAAATACTTCTGCAGTTCCATTGCATTACAGAAACTATTTCTCTTACCTCAGTGGACGAGTTATTCATCAAAAGAAATTGCTCCTGCGATGAGGGTCATAGTGCAAGCTTTCTTTTTCAAGACTTCTCTTAAAAGAGGTACAAACATATTAATCATTATCCTCCCACAAGACCCACAAGACCACGTGTTATACGTTCAAATTTTGTATGCTGTTGCCTTTTGAGAAAACCCGAATATCAAAATATAATGCTATTCTTTTTATTTGCTGGCTCCCAAATTACGATAACAATGTATAATTCTTACAAATTTCGTCCTTATTCGAGTTAAAAAGGTGCACCAATATTCGACTCGAAAAAGATATCCGCCGTCATGTTTGCCGCGCTATAATTGAAATTCGTTGCCTACCTGTATTCGTTTTACCTATAAGGATGTATAAAAGTGTATTTTGAAAAGCAAAATTTTCGATAAGTTTAGCTATAATAAATGTTTTTTTTGCCACAGTATGATTGCCAAATTACGATAAACATGTAATTTAAACATTTGGTGTTTCAATTGTTACATATTGTACAATCATTGTTCTTTTCTCAAAACCCTTTCCATATGGTGCGTTCTGTCCACTTCTTTTGGCGTTCTACCTCGCGGTTTGTTTTCTGGCTGTTTAAGTTTTTTTTACAAAAAAAAAAAAACTATAAAAAAGTGTTATTATCATATTTTTTCTTCATGATAATACGAAAATCTGTTCCCTGAATCACCGTAAACTTTCAATTTGGTTCATAGATGATCGGCATCGCTGTAAATAGCGATTATGCTTAACTGGTGGTCTTGTACAGTTTTCCCCTATAGACAATTCACCCTTAGAAAATCCTACACAAGGGTAAGTGAAAAGAAGCCAAAACAAACCGTAAGTACAGGAAGCCACTAGTATGTAAAAATGATGGTACGAAAAAGTATGTAGAAAGGCTGATACGTACCAGTATGTAGAAAGTACGCAAAAGAACGCAGAGCTCTGTGAACTGAAAAGTATGTTAAAATCACATTAAGTAGGAAAAAACCAAAACTCTTATTCGGAATTAAGAAGCAGGGATATTTTCTTTCAAATTGATTGAAATTTGGTTTTAGTATGATAATTTATTGTCCATGAATTCAAAAACTAAAATTTTTGTAGTAATTTGATTTCATCATTTCCGGCTAGTTTTTTTTGCAAAATGTCTCCGGTTGTCCAAGAAGTCCGTTTTTTCGTTGGGTATTAAATTGGCCATATCATGATGGAAACCACCCGGATGGGATTGGCCACAACATCGATTTGTTTGCTTGAGCAGGTGCCTTGAGATTCAACTTCTGGAACAGCAAGAGTGTGATTCAACAGTCGACTGGGTGTTAAAGTTGGAAATCCTTTTAAAGCAAAAAATGGTTAACTAAATTCTTTTTTTAAAATAAAGAAATATTACCCCTGCTTTTTAATTTGCTTGGTTGTGGTTGCGGCCGCAACTATGGTAGAATCCGATTGTGGAAACTTCTGATGATAGCATTTTATGACGCTTCTGGACCCAGAGGAAACCAACAACGGTCCTAAAATTATGGAGATGAATTGAATAACACATACATCAGAAATGAATGTTACCAAACTTACCGAAAGAAGCGGAAAAATTTCGAAGTTTAGCAAAAGTTGTTGCTTGCGCGCGAGTAGCAAGTAAATAACAGACTGCCTCCCTGGTGGTGCGAGTGAGAAGAAAAACGCCATCAATCACAAATATACTGAAATTGCAGTTCTTTTTACAACAAGGGTTTTGTAGAACAGAAAGAACTGACATATGTAATTTTTGGAACTCACTTCTACGTAAAAGTTGTCGAACTTCTAAGTATGTACTTTTTACATAACCAATATGTACAATTTTCTTAGAGTGTAGATTTTTCCTGAAACCAATGCACAATGGGGAGAAAAGTGTATTAACCGCGAAGAAATTCAATGTATTCCCTCCTACACGAACCAAATCTAAGGAAATATACTTTCCTTTAGTAAAAATTTTCGGAGACGTTTTTAATATTTCGGAAGATGGAGTTTTGGCTGATTTTACCCTCGATTCTCCTATATTATTAAAATAATAACGAAAATAGTCTCAAATCGAATCCAAGAAATCCAATCCAATCTAAGAAAAATCACACAAGATAGGCCTCTTTGGTTCAGAAATTTCCAGCCCGAACAAGCTTTTTCTGAACTATATTACATTGTTTGATGGAATCGAGGGCAAAACAGCCAAAACTCCAATTTCCGATACGTGCGGTAACTCAAATAGCCATCATTCAAATACTCAGCAAAAATTACACAAGATAAGGGTCATTTGATTCAAAATTTTCAAGAACGAACTTACTTTTTTAATAAATGATTGAAAAATATAGGGAATTGAGGGTAAAATCAGTCATAACTGCATCTTCCGAAGTATAAGTAGCTCAAACAGATTATATCCCATTTACCCGAAAACCATTGCCCAGAATGAATTTTTCCCAGAAAGACAAATACCCGAAATCAAACCCCAGAATGAACCATTTCCCAGAAAAAAATTCCTCAGAATGCACCATTTACCAGAATTTTTTTTCCCAGAATGGACTATTTCCCAGAATTTTTTTCCCCAGAATGGAACATTTCCCAGAATGGCACAAATCCCATATTTTTTCCTCTAGCATTTTTTTTTTCTAATGAATTTTGTAAAGTTTTTTATGATTTGAAATTTACTTTTTCAAAATGTTTGTTAAATGAAACTACAACTTTGAAATTTTCCAACTAAGTTTATTTTAGAACCAATATTGTGCTTTGTTTATGGTTTGGGTACTTTAATTGATTCAATGCTTACTATGGTCCTTTAAAAAACCGTTTTGATATCCGACTAATCACGCTGCGCGTTCGAACTTGAAAGACGTTTTGTCCTTCACGCTGTCGCGTGGCGGACGGAGCTAAGGGATCACCCCTAGCTTTCACGCAGACCTAGGAAGCCCCGGCAGACCTAGACAAATGTCTTAGAATGTCTTAGAAGAATAGTATTATGAGAATCCAATTTTTGTGGAAAAAATCTATTTCAATTTTTTGAATTTCAGGTAGGATAAATATATTAAATTTTCTCGGAAATGGCAATTCTGGCGAAAATTTTTCTGGGAAATGGTTCATTCTGGTAAATTTTTTTCTGGGAAATGGTTCATTCTGGGAATAAAAATTCTGGGGAAGTGGATTTCTGGTGATTGAAATTCTGGTGATTTTTTATTCTGGGCAATGGACTTCGGGGAAATGGAGTACAACCGCTCAAACAGCCTTAATTCGATTTCTCGCCTTTGCTCAATGCGTCTTTTCTTTAAACCAATCAATATTTTTTTCAAAAGATTCGATTTGTCGTCTTAAAATAAATTGATAATTTTTGCAATGCGACAAAAAAAATTAAAAAATACTTCTGAAAGATACGATTAATGATAAAAAATACTGAGTATTTTTTCAACACGCCGCTGTCACACTCACCACACACGCGGTCCGAGTTCGGCAAAAAAAAAATCTCCAGTAAGTTGTACTTGAATTCAAACAAGAGGCCCGGGATTGTTAAGCGATGGCGGTTCAATTGGAAATGGTAAGTATCGATATTTAATTCGTAAACTATCGATTTGTTTTACAGTGTTAATTCTTATAAAAATAATTAATTGATTTTCAGGAGCTCTCGGCAAGTAGGATGCACCAGCAAATAAATTGTAGATTTCGGAAGATTGGTTAGACGTTTTTTGAACTAACACCGGAATCGATACTGCATGTTGAGATCACATCAACGGAGAATTCGCTGCCGGATTACAAAGATGAATTTTCCCTGGGAGAAATCCAACTGAAGGGAGTCGAATTGTTATGTGGCCTCTGTTCCAGCGGTAGTGGTGAGTAGCAATAGTTCTCAAATGATTTGAAGGATAATAATACCCCGAGCAGACTTTTATGGCAAAATTATAGCAAATTTTGCTATCACGCCCTGAGAGTTGAATATGCTCTCATTTTGCTTGACATAAGGTGGTACACAGCAAAAATGAGAGCACAAATTTTCATACTTGGTTAGCAAAGTGATACCTAATTTTGCTGAAACTGAGACCCTAACTACACCTCGTTTTCCGAAAGCTTGGAGAGCACAATGATGCTAATATAAGGCATCACGTAGTATTCATTGATAGCAAAATTTGACATTATCAAGCTCTCAAAACGATCTTAAAACGAGGCATCATTGGGATCTCAAAAAAGGCAAAATTTGGCTTCGCTTTGCTCAACATGTGAAAAAATTATTCACTAATTTTTTCTGTGTACCATTTTATATCAAGAAAAATGTAAGCAATTTTGAATTTCAAGGCGTGCTAGCAAAATATTTTATGATTTTGTCGTAATACTATGCTCACGAAACCTTCTAAGTTTTCGCATTAAAAACCGAGTTGGATGATGCGCCTTTGTGTAGGCAGCACAGACTCAGATAGCGAAAGAAAAAAAAAAGTAAGTATCTAAATGTAATCCAAACATGGAGTGATAGAAAATTGATCAACTGTTTTCGTTCATCCAAATCAACATTTATGATAAAATTTAGTAATGGAAATCATGGGGCAACACGGCAGCATGTTTGCTGAATGCAGGATTTTGAAAGGAATCAGATGGTTTTTTGTTAACTATAGTCTCTTTAGCTTATGTAAAATGATCAATTGATAAACAAATGATCAAATAATAAACGATTTTCAAATTGATGATTCTTACCAAAAAGCATAAAATAAAAATAAATTCATTTAGAAGACCGCGGATAACTTAATTTCGAAATTATAATAATTTTATAAAAGATACTCAAACTGTGTGTTCCTAAATGTTTTTATATGAGGATGGAGAGAGTTGAAATCCAAGAAAAAAATTCTAAAAGTTGATTTGTAGGTTTTTCCAAAATAAAAATCATATATAATATATAAATCTTACCAGCTGAAGGTCGCACGTCATCATTCGACCATCGATCCAGTTGATCAATTGGATAATAAAATTGATGATTGCAAGATCCACGTTTTCATCGACAGTGGCATTTGTTGAACTCACTAGAAAATTTTCGGAACTGCCGATTCGAGTACTTCGGCTAACATTGGCTGCTTTGCCGACAGCTTTTGTTGACATGAGCGTTGATAACTTTTCCGGATCCGGATTAAATACACAAAAAAACCTAAAAGACTTACTAAAAATTATAAATTATGTTGAAAAAATCTACTATAGTAAGTTACCCTATTAAATTTTGGAAACTCGGTCCTGTGGGAATGGTTGGTCGAGTAAGGATCTTCACCTATTCACTTCCTTTCTACGGTGCAGTCTAATATATCTAATCCGGGTGAAGGTGGGTTGTTTTGTAGCACATTATCAAGCAGCTCGTGCTTTAACCCAGATGTACCATTCTTCCTTTTGGTCGCTTTTACTAGTAATAGATCATCATCGGTCCATAGGCAATCCGCTCTTTCGAAGCTGCGCTGCTGCCATCTGGGGTAGTACGATGTAGCGTGAGCAACATTCTGGGTGAACGATAAATTATACACAACTTTACATTGCTTCGAGTTAAGTTTTCATAAATCCAAATGATTTTGAAAAAAAAACACTCCTCTGAAAAATTGGAGTTTGTTTTTAAGTAAATTTAAATAAATTAGCCTGGTAGGAGAGTCAATTCTATCTGATAGTTCCATTTTAAAAAAGTCAGTCGGTCAGAGAAAACTAACATGGGGCCGTTCAGATACCACCTGGACAACTTAGGGGGGAGGAGGGGGTATGAAAATGTCCACGGAGAGGGGGGTAGGGGTTTGGGTAGTGTCCACGTGGACATACTTACTTTCAAAACATTTTCTAAAGGTGAATAAATATTAAGATGTTTTAATCAAAATCTTAAAATTGCAAAGCTTTCCAGTTTAAGTTCAAGCAACAACCACTTGAAAGCAAGCTATAAATATGCTAATTTTGAAATTAATAATAATTATAATTATTACAAATTAGATTTAAAAAAACAATTTCAAATTTGTCCACGTGGACATACGGGGAGGAAGGCAGGGGTTTGCCAAATGTCCACGGAGGGGGAAGAGGGGGTCAAAAATCTCATTTTTCTGTCCATGTGGTATCTGAAGGGCCCCTATGTGAATCAATCTTTTCGTCCATTTTCTTAACTTTTAATTTTTGCCAATAATCTATATTTTTTATCATATCTTCATATTAAACTTTATGCGATTCTCGTTGGTCTATATAAAAGAACGATTTTCTCGTTGTTACTTTAAACTATAACTATTGGATTTGGTTTAGTTGTTACATTTAATAAATACGTTATATAAAAATTTAAATAGTTTCAGCCTAAGACAGTATAAAATGTTAAGTTTTAATTTAAAATTTTCTACGGCTAGTGGTTGTATAAATATAATTTTCAATAAAATTTTCAAAAAAAAAAAATGAGATCATGAGGTCCGAAAAAAATAAAAAAACATTTTGTAACCCTTGAACGATGGCAATTGAGAAGCATTTAAGTAAACTTGAATTGTGTAGTAATCCAAGGATATAATTTTTTTTTCATGTCAACCACCATCAAATATAAAAATCCGCTTTCCAGCTTTAAAATTATTACGCCTGATTGTATGCAGCTGCAGAAGGAAACCTAATAGAAAATAGCAAAAATTTATGTTTTTTCGAATAAAAAATTCTACCTTACCTATTGTTGGGTCTTTCCCAAATTTTAAAGGAACGTTATTTGACTACTCTTTTAACAAACTGCAATTGAAAATGTGCATTTGGCTCGAGTTTTCATTCAAAAATATGTGAAATACTCAGAATAGTTTTTGGAGTAGTAAAAAATTGACCTTTTTTTGATGTCGATTTGCGATGCTTCACGGTACATACACATTTTCTCCTATAGCTCTCAATAATCTCTGAACCTTCTACTCCAAATCTGTATCCGTCATTTTCTGAAAATCCTAACCAAATCAAAGAAAATAATGATTTATTAGAAGCTAGTATTTCCCCCCGTTTGTTTACATTTTCTTGCACACACACGAGCTGTCAAAAATTAGCTTCGAAATCGCGAATAGTTTGTAGCACTAGCAGGTTTCTCTGAAAGAAGTGTCAAACCGTGAGCCGTTCTTGTTCCATCTCCACAAACGTGAATTCTTCAGAAAAAAATGTGAATTTGAATATGGGCAACTTTGTTTGACCTTACCTTCCATCCTAGGACGTGAGCAATCCGGAATCTTTCTTTTCGATACCGTCTTCATTCCCCGATTCGACGAATAACTTGATTTCCGCCTATTCAAGGAACATTTGTGGAACGGCCTCAATAAAGGACAGCAACTTTTTAAGAGTCTCGTGGCCGGCGAATTATCTACAGCCATTTGATGCTCCAGGAACACAGCCGTCAGTGCCTTACTACCGATGCTGACGATTCCAGCCGGATGATCCTCAAGTGTAATGGGGTAACTTTCGTAAGTCGTCAGTCGCCAAGAGTTCTGCTGCTACCGGCGATGCAACAAACTATTACGGTTGCTGCAACGGATTAACGGACCGACAGGCCACCGAGGCAATCGAATTTCAACGTCAATTCACAATTAGATAATTTTAAGGTAAATATTGTCAATTGCATGAATATTGCATCTGACTATTGCACTGAACCTCGAAAATACCCAAACTTGAGAACTTTCTCCGCCAACCCGAATGAAACTCCCTCCCTACAGGTTTGGCTATTGGAGGCATAACCCAAAGCTAAGCTCTTAAAGGAGAACTCATCCCCCAAAATCTGGTACCGCAATAAAATGGAAATCAAAATAAAAAAATTACTGCAGGTACGGGAATCACACCCATACCTGCAATGGTTCTGCGATTACCATCTCAGGATGCTAACCGCTCGACCACCGAAGATTTGTTGAGAGAGGCAGCTACATCATCGTATATAAGCGAGACGTTCTGCGAACGAAGCGGGAATAAAAGTTATCCCCCAAAAAAAACAGTTCTTCGCTTTGAACTTACCCCCCAAACCTAAATCTGCCACGATGGAGGTAACAGAATCAGATGCGCTTGCAACAAAAACCCCCCAAAAAAACAGTTCTCCGCTTGAAGGACAAGTTTGGCGTATTGGCAAGCTGTGATTTTTTCACAAACTTAAGTTGTCAAGCTAGAACTTCGGTTTGGCGGGTGGCAGTTCTCAAGTTTGGGTATTTTCGATTTTCAGTGTGAGAGAATCTGATTTGACAGATAACAATTCCGCACTCACTAACACCATCACATTCTTTATATAAACTATCATGTGCTAAAAGTTGAAAAGGGACTATATGAAAAAAGGACCAACATCAGAGTTCAGTTACTTCAAATTATTCCTACTAAAAAATCAACTTTCATACGCACCGTTGCCATCTTTAACAAACTGCACAGATTGCACCTATTTAGACCCCCGTGCAAATTATTTGCGCGCAGTAAAATCTGCTCCCAGACCTATACATAGACAATGACACATATCGATATTCTTTACATCTTTGGATAAAATTGAATTAAAAACAATTGCGACTGGTGTGTCAGTAAAAATTGTCAGTGAATCCATAATTTTTTGGCTAATTTTTCAGTAATTCGAAAAACGCCCGAAATGCATGATTTATTTGTTCCACTTACATTCTTGTACCCGAATGTACAGAATGCAATCTGTTTTCTGTTCGTTTCTTTTCATTTGTTGATCGATAAATTTTCGTTATTAAACTCCTTGGTACGTTTTTCATAATAATTTTCGCCAAAACAATAACGATTATGCCGCTTGGAAATGTGATTCGAAAATCAGAAGCGAGCAACGGCTGATTTGAAAAACTGACACAGGTTGTCTATGTGTGCGTCAGTGCGAAAATATTTCTGCGTGGAAATTATTTGCACAGGAGTCTAAATAGGTGCAATTTCCGCAATAACGAGAAAACGAAAATGAACTTGTTTTTAAATTTTGTTGTTTTGGTTGGCAGCCCGGGGTGCCAGGTGTACTAAACTTTCAGAATTGGTACCTAAGAATAAGTAATAAATTTCAAAACTTAGATTAATATTTGTTGTTTAATAAAGTTAACATAAATCAAATCAGTCATATAATAGTTTGACTCATTTAATCAATGATATTTTTTGTGAAAAGAGGATTTTTCAAAAGTGTTTTTCTGTTCTTGCCACCAGGACAGCCAAAATTCTAAAATAAAGGCTTACATCAAACTTGAGGTATCTTCATATTATGTGTATAGCACCAAACCGAATAGCGACAGTTTTACTAGCGACACTTTTTACTAGCGATATTTCTGGCATTCGCAGGTTTGTTATTCTTTTTTCAGTCCAGTAGGCGATTTCAATGTAGTACACAAACATTGTTTACGTTATTTACTGTTAATTTTCCTTGGGCCATCGTTCGCATGCTTCAAGTTGCCTAGGAAACTCGCGATGCGCCGTTATGCTTTTCAACGTCGCGACGTATGCGACGTGTCGCTAGTAGGCAAGGCTGCCTTGGTTATTAGGGCATCCGCAGCAATCGCGAGTATAGTGAAAATGCTCACGCGTTTAGTCACTTTCATACCGCACCGGGGGTTAGTATGAGGGTGAGCAAAATAGGGCCGTTGCCGTCGGGACCGACAAAGTCACCAAATATGCTCACAAGCAAGGGGCGAGAGCAAACATGCACTGAAAAAAATCCATCGTTTAATGCTGAGTTAAGCAAATGAATTTCAGCGTGTATGAGTTTGTTGACATCATGATTACATCTGATGACATCTGCAGAGAAATTTGCAAAATGTACGCTCGCGAATCTTCTACGGTATTCGAAATCTGTGAAGTGCACGGCCGAAAGAGGCGAAAAGGCGCAGCAAAAACCAAACCGTTAGGAGTAGGAGAAATAAGTGGTAAGTACTTCTTTTATTGAGTCGGCTGCGGCATACAAAGGGCAGCATCAATGATTATAATCATCAGCAGATGTAAAGCAAGTTCCTTTGTTCTTCTGTTGTTTTCAATCCAGGTAATCCAATTGGGACCGGGAGAGTTTTAATTCCAAGTTTTCATTTTGGAAGTCGGCTATCGGACGGTGAGAAGAAACCCCAGACCAACTTGGGCCTCAATTGATCCTATGCAAAGCCAAGTAAACGAAGACAAATAAAAAGAAACCCCACTGTAAGACGGCGGAGATTTTCCAGAGCCTGAGCCGGGAAAGCACCTAGCTGTTATAATCAATCGGCAACTAAACGAGATTACTGAATGGTGAGGCGGGTGGAGAAATCGTTGAACGGCGAGGGATCGACCGGGGGACCAATCGAAGCGGCCGATAGGATCACTACGAAGGGCAGCTTCAGCTCAACACTGGCTTCCGTCCTTTGGGTATCGCAAAACGTAATCAACGATGCCGATAAAGAAAACGTCGCAACAGCCATCGATAATCAGGTTCAGTGGAAAGAAAATCCTTCAGATCGTAGTTTCCCGTGCACATTCTGGAAACGATTTACCGAGCCAGTAAGAATTTCGTCAAGGACCTGGAACGAATGGTCTACAACAAAATTCCGGAAAATGTACTTAGAGTTAAGCGAAATACTGAAAATTTATTATTGCATAATTCTTCTGCCAAATGTCTACTAAATCCATTCAGACGAATGCGAAACCTTAAATAACGTAATAACACGGATCGTTTTCTTTTGTTCTGTATCGAAAAGAAAAAAGATCTTTTAAAGATACATTGTATTCTTATAAAAATTGAAATGGATGATACAACATTTGTATTTCCGTAAACGCTGCAAGATTTCCTTTCTGATAACCTTTGAATTACTTTCAATGTATGATTGGCGAGAGTGAAATACTGATGCAAAAAAGAAAACACTAGAATTGAAATTACAGGGTAATGATTATTTTTTAAAATAAGAAAACTACAATGTCGAATTGTAGATCATCCCGATGTTTTTTTTTTCGTTGAAACAAGAACGTCGATCACAAAACGGCTAGCCTCTCTTGAAATACCTTCCGTATACAGGGTTCATTGGGAACGTTCCCGGGGGACGATTTCCCCACCGCCACTGTAACTTGTTCCTTGATTCTGACCGACCGAAGCCTTGATACCTTGCTTGATTTGCGCCTCATTAGGGGACGAAGATTCACAATCCGATAGATCACCTAGATGAGTAACGTTTTGCACCGGGGTTTCCATCGGGCATCAGCATCGATCGGGGTACGAAAAAAACACGTGCTTCGATCCATCCATGTATCATTGTATAGATCAATGCAAAGTCAGCCTATCGACTTTGCTTCTTCTAGACAGTAATACGATGTGGGACAAATGGTCTTGTGCGGCAAGAAGTTTTCTCAAATCACGCTCTTGGCTCATTTTCAACACCTTTCATGCTTCCTAATCTAATCTATCCGTCTATAATTTTCATTACTTTCATTTGAAATTCTTCCTATCAGAATGTATAATTCACCGAAATGCCATTAATCATTAAAATTAAAAATCATATATGAATTTAATAAATTTTTGATTTGTGTATTTAGCTTAAATTCCGCAATATCCACAAGAAAATGCTTTTCACATCCAAGTTTTTTTTTTGGTTTGCTTACATTTTTTAGATACTTTCAATTGTTTTAATATTTGCCATTTATGGGTTTTATAACTGAAAGTTTAATTTTTGACGCATTAATAAAGTTTGAATTAACATAAAAACTGTAAAAAAAAACTCAATCATACATGGGATCGTATACAGTAAAAGGTTATCAAATTTGTTAACCTCGTTTAGTTCACTGTTTGTTGTTCTATGAAATTTTATTAAAACTTTTTTTAATCAAAATTTATAATCCTTATTAAATTATTTTATGTATTTTTACGAGAACAGTAAATTAATATAATATCAGATAATGATATCTTAATGATACCTATTTTTGCAATGACTGAAAAACCAACACTTAATAATACATGGTAACGAACGATTTTGTTTCAATTTGATAAATTCTGACAGCTGAATAAATCTGGTTTTTCATCATAGCAAACCGTATACCAAACCATGCTATTATTTTGAACTCGCTTTTCTGCTCTATGAAAACAAATGAAATCTTAATGATGCCTTGTTAAGCTGCCGTCAAAAAATCAATACTAAAAAATGCTATCATTTTGCTATCGATGCTTTATTTTGGTGTAAAGCAAAGTCAAAATGATTGCCCAAAATAAAATAATTACCTATACATATAAAAATCTTTTATTCAACACAATTAAGACCGATTGAGACACTTTTTTATGTGATACAATTTCCAAGTTTTCTTTAAATATGTGAATGAGAAATTCTGTTGTGAGAGAAATATCGCTTCAGGTTCATTGACGATTTGTTTGCAACAAAACTTATGTTCATTAAGCATTATTTTCTTCGCTTGTTTGTTTTAAGTGAATGATAACTTAATGACACCTCATTTGGTTTTTACACCGAATTTTGTTTTTAACACCGTGTCAAACTGAGGTTCAAATCAAACATCAAAATAAAAAAAAATGTAATGATACCTCATTGATGCCTAGTTTTGATATCAGTTTACTTTAAATTCTGGTAGCAGTTTGATGTTGATAGCTAATTTTGCTCTCAACAAGCTATCGATTAAATGTTTTTTGTAACCATAAGGATGCCTAATTTTGCTATCGCCAAAAAATTAACAGCAAATGATGCTCTCAGTATGCTGTTGACGCCATATTTTGATCTCAGTTTGCTATCAATTTACGCATCAAGGTCTGCTCGGGACTTTATTTAAATTATCATACTATTAAAAAATGTTTGTTTTCCAGGAACTGACGTTACGCTGATCCAACTCCAGACGATCTCCCCGCCACCGTATGAGAACCAGGAGCAGCGGCACACGGAGTGTTGGCGTATAAAAGAATTTTTATTTCATAAAATGTGCGGAATTTTGAAAAATGTAGTACTAGGAGTAGACTAATTGTGTGATTAATAAACGATTATAAAAACTAACTTTTATTATTAATTTTGATCTTTTTATCAACATTACATATGCTGCATCTTTTTTTTCTCTTATGAAAAAATTATTTAGTAAAGATTCCAAGTATGTTATAGTTAGCTTAAAGCGATTAGAAAAAAATAATAATTTAGTTATTTAATATCCCGTTCCCTGTATGGAGTTTTAAGATTATTGTGTATTCATTATTGTGGAACTGGAGCCGTGTTCATTTTTTCATTCTATACCATTGAGACACATTGGTGTTCTATTTTTTAGAGGGGAGGGGGGGGGGGATGCTTACACTAATTATATTTTTTTGTTCTTTCAATGTTTCTTTTCAAGAGCGAGCAAAGGCGCTATATCCAAGGTCATAGACCAGAAATGATAGTGTATCGAAATCCGAAACTCTAAATTTTTATTAACATTGAAGCAAATGCAATCTGACATCTGAAACCGTACATTTTTAAATAATGAAAATAAGGAAATTTGTAAGATCATCAATTATACCATGGGGTTTCGGATTTCTGTACAGAAATATATCATTTCCATCCACAGAAGGACGAAGTCACACGGACCACCATCAAGGAGCACAGAAATTTAGCATATGTGCTCCCAACGTTAAAATCTCACTTATAGTCATGGAAACGTATGGTACTGTTGTCCACGTTTCTTCCTCCCTGTGTTCCAGTTGTCTCTGCGTCCAATACTGCACAGTGGGCCCGGCCAAGTTAAGATGAGTAGTGAATGTACTTTTACTACTCACCGGGATGCTGACAAGATCTGGCTGTGTATGTATCATAAGCATAAGCATAAGCATAATATCCCGTTCCCTGTATGGTTTTTTTTTGTGTCTTAACGATTCCATTTAATGAAAAAACGATTTGTCAAATTGTTTATTAATAACCCAAAACTATAAAAAGAATCTTTTGTGAGTCTTAGGAAGAAGATAATGAGAATCGTTATTATATGATACTGCTCCATTCGGGTAGTCAGTCAGTTGTTCAATTCGTCCCATTTATTTTTTATTTTTCAATAATCCAAGAATTAATCCTGTCGATTGTGCAGCTCAAGTACACGGTTGGTTAGTCAGCAAATAAGTCAGGTTTTTCAGAAGGTATAGGTATTCAAGTTGAAGGAATATCTTATCATTGCTAAAATTAAATAAGGCAGCAAAAATTAGCAAGAAAAGTTTTGTTTTCGCGCTTGAGGGGCATGGCAATCGATGATATTTTTGTTTTGCTCCTCTTCAAAGTTTTGCTCGCGATAAGGGGGAGGTCCGGCGTGTGTACATATGTTTAATTTGGAGCAACTCGAGAGCGGGCTTAGCAACAGCGCTAGTATAATCTTACAGTTTGTGCAATTTTTGCTATTCACTAGACTCGTATTATGATCGTCTGTTGAGCTTTGCTCTTCAACCCAGGGGCACGCCTTGGCTGCTAGCTGTTGATTGTTTTGATGCCATCCATCAGTGCGCGAAGAAAGGTTTAATCGCAAGCCAGCCGGTTATCGCGGATTTATTTTCCGCCGATTGTGCCCGGCCTGTCGATTGGTAACACGTTTTCTGTTCCGGGACACAAGTTTGTTTGTTTGTTTTGATCCTCCAGATCCTCCATGGTAGAATGTATGTTTATAAGCTCTTCTGCTAGTTTTGCAACGGCTCTCTTGTACTTTTTTCAGGCTTACTATTCATTCAATCAAGCTTTAAAACAGAATAAAAGTTTTAAAAGGGCTATTTTCTAATTAAAATGATTTGAAAATCCCCGTTGTATAAACTTCTTCCCATTAAATTGTATCAAGGTCTCCGCTCACTGGCTTATCAAGAACTTCCTTTTCAAACGGTTCCGATTGATCACAAACCGGCTGTTCTATTCAACGCCTTATTTATGATGCTTGTGTTCATCGCTCATGGACAACCTTTTTGATAGATTGTGGACAGCAGCAGCAACTGTTGGCGGCACCTTGCCTCGGATCACCAGATTCATGACACCACATGTGATCTCCTACTTGTAAAATGTAATGTGTTCCGTTGCTCGCCACATTATTCCCCACTGTCTAATGGTGGTGGCAGAGAATTCCGGGGTCCAAAGTCCACTCGGACTGGAAATTGCTGTCTCGGCTGTCTATCATAAAAGTGTGCTTGCTCCCTTTTGAGTGTTTGTGAGTGTTGATAGCTACCTACTGTTCGGTGTAAAGTGTCTTGCCTCTAGAACTAAACATTGCATGTGGGTGTAGTTAGGTTAAGTACAATCAGACAGAAGCGGTTTAAACTGGATCGAAGCCGCTAGATTCGCTTTCTTCTACTAATGAAACATGATTAGTTCTGCTGAAACCATGATGTTCGTCGTAAAATGTAGGTCGTGATAAATGAGCAGTTCAAAGGGTGTTTAATTGTATAGGAATGGTTTTATTATATCAACAAGCATATTCAAGCCATGTTTGTGGTGAAAGAAATCAGCTGGATAGCTTGCAATTATGATGCAATACAGAATTGCATTTGAATCATCTATGAAACATGTACGTTTCAGCATCCATAATACGACTATGTTCGTGCATAGATTACAACAACGAAATCAAAAGCTGTTTTGTATACAGGAGTAAGTTGTTAAATACATGAACAGTGTTCAGGCCGGATTTTATTAGTCGGCATATGGCCTCAAATCTACCATAAACTTAGAAAACATAAAATAAGAATCATCAGGACTGATGTATGACTTGAAATTTCAATGTATTTCAAAAATAATCTTATTACTAAATTGGTCATTCGCAGCAGGACGTGGCATAATTTTGATTTCGTCAATGTGTTAAGATAATCTACTAAGATTCATTCACCGCACAAAGCATGTGCCAAAAGGCATGCTCAACGATGTTGAACATTTATTTTTAAATCTCTAGTCGTGTGTTATGTTTTCGTGTTTACTCTCAATAGATGGATAGATGCACGAATTTACACCTTGCTGCTTGTTGTTTTTCTGTTTCGTAATAGAAAATGTTTTCTTTGAGATTAGACTTATTTTGCCTCAACAATTCCTCGATAGTATAGAGGTCAGTATCCCCGCCTGTCACGCGGGAGACCGGGGTTCGATTCCCCGTCGGGGAGTGAGGTAGTACTTTTTTGTGGATAAAACTTCTTAACTTATCTACTACAAATTAAATTTATCTATTGTAAGATTTCCAACATGAGTCTCGAATATAAAATCAGAATTGCATTTAATGCTTTTGGTTCGAATTTGGATTATTGATTGAAATTTTCGTTACTGGAAATACTTTTTATGATACTGTTTAATCGAACTCAGACTCAATTTTTACATCCAGTTTAAACAATCTGCTATCATTCCTTTTGTGGTTAAATTTTTTAACACGAAATTCCAGATAAGCTGAGTAATATCAATATTTCTCGCGTGAGTATTCATTACGTCGTATGAAACATCTTAAGAATTCACAGAAAACTGCTGCAAAAGTTATCAAAACAACTTCAAAATTTGTATTCCACATATAGAATATGTTGTCTACTGTACAAATGTTCTAAATGGAAAAAAGATGCGACTAGTTTATTTCAGTTTATGCATTTTTTTTTGTAATAAAACTGTTTATTTTCTGTTATATTTCGTACGATGTAATAAAAGCTCACTCGAGATTTATACATTTCGACTCCAGAAATTCTCAAATTTTTTCGATCACGTTACATATTTTCGCTAAACGGAGTTAAAATTTCAAAAGTTAGATAAAACAAATATATAATGAATAAACTTTTTACAGTTTGCTTAGTAAATACTTCAGTATTTTAATAAAAGCTACCGAATACACGAAAAACTTTCTAGATTTTTCGATCATACAAATGCTATTTACACGGAAAATAATAGAAAGGTAAAATTTACCGAGTTAGCAAAGGTGAACGTTCGTGAAAACCAAAAAGGTAACTTCTACCTCTTCGAGACCTCACAGCGAGGTAAAATTTACCTGAATCGAGGTTGGAAAAAAGGTACAATTCACCGAGAAAAAAGGTAAATTCAAATAAGGTAAAACTTACCTCTTAGCGAGGTGAAGTTGACCTGGATTGAGCTAAACAAAACGGTACAATTCATCTTGAACAAAAGTAACTATTTGCCGAATCCGTTTATTGAGGTTAAGCTGTTTTGTCGTTCAGAAGGGAAGTTATGTTTCGTGCCAATATGAGAAAATCGGAACAGAATGGTAAGTTTTTTCTTAGATATCATTTAGTTGTGCTGGTTCTCGTCATAATACTATGCTTTTGTTTCAGATCGGCCCTGCTTCAAGGTATATTTCACGTCATCTTCCAGATATCATTCCGGAAAAGCTGGATCTGACTGGATTAGTCGCCATTATGGCGCGGAAGAACGTGAAGCTGAATTGCCACGAGCCTGGTGAAAAAGGATTTACTTCAATATTTTTTTTAAACACGGTGATACATTACAAAAATAAATATAATGAACAGCCCCTATTTATTTCAAATAAATATAAGTATTTGAATGAATTTTGTTTTCATTTTTATTGAAGAAACCAACCAAACCAAATAGCATTTACCTTTTAAATCAGTGAATGGGAAAACGGTATTATTTTACTAGGTGAATGCGAAAATGGTAAAATTTACCTTTTTGCCAGGTGAATTGAAAAAAGGTGATATTTACCTTTTTGCTAGGTGAATGAAAAAAAGGTAAAATTTACCTCGGATGGAAAAAAATCACCTCGCAAAAAGGTAAATTTTACCTTTTTATTATTTTCCGTGTACAATAACAGCACTGACCATACTGACTGGACACTCAATTTCGTTTTATGGGTAAATTTTTCAACAGTACGCAATGTCGATTCCAGAGTGCGCATCGATCGATTTGAAGAAATGCTATCTCAGTTAGGAAATGCCACCCAACTTTAAAAATAAAATACGCAATTTCTACGATAAAATCGGGCTAAACAGGACCATTTTTCCTACAGGGATTTTTTTTGTCATATTTTTCAGGTTCGCCACCTGCCGTCGGTATTGCGAACCTGCAAAATCTGACAACAAAAAATTAGACAGAAAATGGTTGAATTTTTGTTCTAAGTGTCATGTCAGTGTGGTCATTGGTCTGATAACAGTCTACTTGATTTTTTTTTAAATTTCTGACTCCTCGTGGCTTAGTTTGGAAAAGTTTCTGCTAATCTCACAGATGTACCTTATGGCGAGGAGCATTTCGCGGCCACCTTGTTAGGATTAGGGAAATCTACCTTAAAAATCTGTAGTTAAGAGGAGGCTTTCCGTCGTCCTGAGAACAAACTGGCGAATTTTTCGTAGAAGCTTCGCAGATCATCGTTGGATTGAGATTCCATCAGAGGCGTTGGATGCCTCTCTGAAGTTTTAGCTTCATAGCATTCAGATCACACCTCTGCCAGGATTTCGAATAGGATAACCTGGAGCTTATCAAAGATGACTGCATCTGCGAAACCCGGACTCTTGAGTCTAGACCAGTGGTCGGCAACCTTTTGAGTCAGAAGAGCCAAAAACTTCAAATTTTCAAAATTTCATAGTTTGAAGAGCCACATTAAAGATTTATTGTTTTTGTATTTAATAAAAAAAAATCTCAATATATGAATGATCAACGAACATTAGTTTTACGATAATAACTTTAGATCGATTAAAATTTTTTTTAACTCTTATATTTTTCTTTTAAAGATGTTTCTAATTATTATTAAGTTCATGGGTTCTCTTCTGGATCGTCAACTCTTCTCGGTTGATTTTATATCAATTTCAATACGTTGACAAATATCGAGTCAAGAAAATTTTAAATTGATGTGAAGCTTAAATGAATTATTTAAATGATAAGAATATATTTACTTAAGCATAATATTTATAATTTCTTCATCAAAGAAAAGCTTTTTAAATGATAAAGTAAAGGGAAATAAATTTTCTTAACATTATCAAGCTTTTTTATGACATTCCCCAGATTAATCTTTTCCAAAATCTATGCTCCTGACAACTGGTATAATTTTCAAAATTCATTGCATCAAGCGAACGTGTTCTCAGAATTTAATGAATCTGGAAAATTAAAAAATCTCATTTTTTGTCACGAAAGATTCTTCAGTATCGTGAAATTGAATGAAAAATGAAATTCAATACATTGTATATCACTCACAATGCTTGCTAAGGCTTAGATTACTGGAAAAAATCTGTGGTTAACTCTTAATCGAACATGAAAAAATAATGTCCGTTATGGAAACTTCGTTCAAAATTTGTGAGCTATTGCTAAATATTGGCTCAAGGCACTTGAAATTTTAAATGTGTTCAAAGACTCAAAGGTTTACTTAAAAAAATACTATTTAGCTATAAAAAATGCATCGGGTTGTGAAGGTCAAATTAGTTATTGATTACAAGTATTCAGCTTGTGATTAAGTTTTCAAATAGTTTTTTCCGAATTGAAGTTTTCTTTCATTCTCCATGCTGTTTCGAATTTGAAAAGCTATCAAATTTACTCTATAATTCTTAATTCTTAGTTTAAGATTTTTTTTGGAATTACGTATATTTTAACCCGTTATTTATTGAGTAGGCATTCCAGATTTTTTTTCTACAGGCAGGGCAAATCCAGACATTGAGTTGTTA